>NW_023396582.1:0-62356 GCF_011125445.2 Fundulus heteroclitus
CCCCCCCCCCCTCCTCCCTCTGTCGGTCAGCTGACTCGGGCTACAGTCATGTGATTTCTGAATCAGAGCAGAGCGGCTGGAAGAAACAATGGCTCTGTTTGCACCTCTCTTTATTTTCTTCTTTTTTCTCTCTGTTCTCCTCTCCACAGGTATGCTTTCTGGATTTTATTCTAAATTACTAGAACCCACCGCTCCATTGTTTTGCGATCATCTCCTATAAAGCCTTTAACTCTGTTGACTGTTAACCGAAAGTAAATCTTTGTAAAGAACTTGCTTGACATATATTTGGTCGTCAAAAGTTAATATGTTGAAAGGCAAGGATGTATCTGAATTGTTTGCAGGGCTCTCCTCTCCGCTTCCGGGTAAAGAAGTGTGGGACTATGTGGAAGTGAGACCCGGGGCCCACATGTTCTGGTGGCTGTATTATCCGGACAACCCGTCTGCTCAGTATCAGGATCTGCCGCTGGTCATGTGGCTGCAGGTGAAAAATAAAACATAAACCAACCAAACAGAAATGCATACCAGCTTGTTCTGCTCTGTTTCTCTTTGTGACGGCCTGAGATAGCCCACACAGAAAAGCAGTTTTTCCTCCATAGTCGCGTTCAATGAATTCGAATATTTGAACCGATGAGGTTAATCTGTCAAATAAAAAGCACCTTTTGAAAATGACAACCTTTAAGCAGCATTAAACACATTTTTGATTAAACCCAAATTTCTGTATTAAAACGTTTTTAGTAGTCTGAGTTAATATTCTGATCTTACATGTCATATTTTCATTATGTATGCAGAAAATCATCATAATTACTGAAATAAAGGCATTCAAACGTCAGCCTGTGTAGAATTAATCTATATTCAGTTAGTGAATAGAACACGATTCTGGGGCAATGATAGCCTAGTGGTTAGAGTGTTGTTTTGGTTCTGGGTTCGATTCCCACAGATGGACCCTCAACCCCAGAGTGCTCCCCAGGCACCTCACAGTGGCAGCCCACTGCTCCCTGAGCGATGGGTTAAATTCAGAGGACAGGTTTCATTGGAATGAATGTTGTGATGACTAGTAAAGTTGATTGTTATTACTATTATGATTCTGCTGTGTGTTTGAAGGGTGGGCCAGGAGGATCAGGAAGTGGATTTGGCAACTTTGAAGAGATCGGACCACTTAACAGGGATCTAGAGCCCAGGAAGACCAGCTGGGTAAGATGATGATCAGAGATACTTTGTTGCACTAAGGTGATCAGTTTGAGTGTTCCAAAGATAGTGACTTGGAGAAGGATTCTGTCCATTCTGACCTGCAAAACAGCCCAATGCGCAAGTATAATTCAGCTTTCACCTCTTGGACGTTTCCACATTTTGTCATGTTGTAACTCCTGTATACAGCTTTTATTGGAGAAGGGTTTGGTAGGGTCTTAGACAGTAGCTTAGTTGATTGTACGTTGTATATCTTACTAATTTAAGCTGTTTTTATAAAGGCTTTTTATAGGTTAAAGTCTGTTTGTTTGTTTTTCTGGAGTCCATATATTTTTTATTTTTTATTTTTATGGTTTACAAAAATGAAAACCAAACATTAAAACTTGTCATCATTGCATAGGTGCAGGCAGCCAGTGTGTTATTTGTGGACAACCCTGTGGGTACTGGCTTTAGCTATGCTGAACGGCCTGATGGCTTTGCCACCAACGTTTCCACTGTGGCGTCAGACATGCTGGTGCTGCTCAAACACTTCTTCACGCGGATACCCGAGTTCCAGGTCAGTTAACCTCCAATCACTTTATTTCATTTTAAAAGGACCCCAAAGAGTAATATTGTTTAAATAGCTCAGCTGAGGTTTAGGAAATTATTTACTAGTTGTTGAACTCTATCTTTTTATTCAATTGTTTGATTGTCAATACATTTTCATCATCTTCCTTCACAGATCTTAGTTTGAAGAGGTTTTTTTTTTACCATCCCAAACAATTCAAAGTAGGAAGTTAAAATGACAACCGCACATCTCTTAACCCTTTGCAGCACATGATTGACATGGTTACTGAGATTGAGACCTCACCCAGATGCAGGAAACAAAATGGAGCAAATGTGTTTTTTTCTTAGCTTTCAAAGTTCCTCCATTATTCTAAAATAATTTTCTTATGTTAATGCTGTGCAACTGTAACACTGGTGTCACTTTAAAATGTATGTTTGACTAACAAACTCTAAAATATTCTGAAATGTTCCAACAAGTATTGTTGCCTTGCAGTGCCAGCTGTGTTTTTGAAACATTGTCTGAACTTTGCAGAGCATCCCGTTCTACATCTTCTCTGAGTCATATGGGGGAAAGATGGCAGCTGCCATCTCACTGGAACTCAGCAAGGTAAGCATAGCACTCATTGAGTTTTGCAGCAACTGATGGTACGCAACAGAAAATCTGTGATGGTGGAAAAGCAGCTGTCATATGATGGGCCTCATATGCCAGAAATACCGTTTGCAAGTTTTTTTCCCAAAGATGCTAAGTAGTGATGTACTTTATCATTAAGAAAGGTTTTTCATTAGTATAATTTGAACTTTGTGGTTTATAAAATTACGGTATATAAACCAAAAGCTAGAACTTCACTAAGGTGTGGTGTTTAATCTGCAACTTGTCTCTTTATAGGCTGTAGCGGAAGGCTCAGTGAAATGCAACTTTGCTGGTGTGGCACTTGGAGATTCATGGATTTCTCCCTTAGGTCAGTATCAGTCAGTCTTTAACCCTACAGGTTAACATTTGTTCCCAGTACTAGTAAAATGTAGACCAGAGAGATGCTCTGCAGATGTTGGGCATTAAAACTGTTTTTTTTTTTTTTGTCTTGTAAACAAAAAACTTAAAGGTGACCTATTATTATGAAAATTTCAATATTTGCACGTTTTTCTACTTCTGTTTGGGTCTCTAATGCTTCTAGAAATATTCCAAGCGCTAAGAAAATCCAGCTGTTTTTTTTTTTGTCTATAAGTAAATGTTTTGTTGTTGGCTGGAAAACGAACCGTTTCAAAAACCTCCCGATTATTACATCATAATCTGCGGGTACTGCTCCTCATCTAGAAACCCAAGGCAAGCTCAGCCGCTCACCTAGCAACCCAAGCAAAGTAAAACTGTAAAAAATTTAACACATAACTTTTATATCACATCTTACATTGAATTTGTAACTATTATTGAAATAAATGATACATACAACTTAAGGCTGGCATCAATACATGCCAAACAGTGTGCATATAAGTCCCTTACACTTAAGGTATAGCGGACAATCTTTTTCTGCTTCAAGTTCCGTGTGTTTTGCCTTATCTATTAGTTATCCCACATGCCGTTCATTGTGACGCGTTCACATAATGGCAGTGTGCATGTTAGTTCCTTGCTAGTTTCTGCTTGCTGGCTGCGCACTTCTATTGCTTATGCTTTCGAGTAAATTATTTTAAAATTCCTAATACCACCGTCACTTTGCAGAGCATTCCACCTGACCCTGGCCCATTTGCTGCAGAGTTACTTAGTTTCCCACAATTCTGTCACCTTAATAAATAAAGTTTAAAGTCTTTGAAAAACAATTATGTAAGGATTTTAGATTTTTTCTTAAGAAGGCTTAGGGATTTTAAATGATAAACTGTTACTGACTGTAAGCATGTTTTGTTAACAGATTCAGTGATGACATGGGGTCCATACCTTTATGCTACTGTGAGTAACACACAAAAATGCTTTTTATGAATTGCCGTAGACCCAAGCTGTGCTGCATCCTTCTATCATTCTATATCCTTCTGACCTCCTGTGTGTAGTCCCTGCTGGATGACAATGGCCTAGCTGATGTCAACAGTGCAGCTCAGAAGGTGAAGCAAGCGGTGGAGCAGCAACAGTTTCTTCAAGCCACTGAGCTGTGGTCTGTCACTGAGACAGTAGTGGAGCAGGTTGGTACAACACTGCTTTTACAGCTAACAGGTTTATATAAACCTATAAGCCATAAAATTATCACCACTCACACTCTAACAGAAAAACTTTAAACACAACAGTTCCAAGTGTGACTGGAAGTACTTTGGCTTTGGTTTGGATAATTTTGGTCAAAATTATTTCAAAGGAAATTTGAGCAAATAAACTTTTAATTTATGAATTGTTCAAGCACAAACAGCATTTCTCATTCAAAGACTTCCCCAAAGAGAAGTGCAGTGGAGAACCACTAAAATCACAGTAGGACCTGGAGCAGACGGTGGTAACCCAGGACAATGACGGGTGGGTCATCGATTTGCATCTGATTTAGAATGTGCCTAGGAGGATGGGCCTCCATGGCCTTTAAAACAGCAGGAGACCAACTGCAGGTTGCTCAAGGGTGAGCCACCAGAATTGACGACGACTCCTGGATAGGAAGCAAAACGTTTTCAGAAAAACTCAATGAAAGTCCGGTCTCCAATTTAAGCCTGTTTGCTGTAGCGATGAGCCGGATAACTGAGAATTTGCACAGGCATGTGTCATTTGATGCTCAGGGCTATTTGCACACTTTAAGCTTTTCAGGAAGTGTTGTTGGACAATGCAGACAACTGAGTTTATGGGAGAAAAAACATGTCTTGTGGTGTCTGTGTATTGTGTAATTCATAATGACAAAGATTCTTGACTGATGTTGATTCAGATCCAATGTTTTTTTGAAGATGAGGTCTTTCCTCTTACCAGCATGTTCAGGACACTTGCATGACTAGTCTTATTTGACTTTATTTTTAAATACTTTAGTAGCTCACTCTGGTTGCACACAAATGTTTTTGAAATATCATGTCCTGCTAACAAATTAGTTATTTTGGTGTTTTATGCTTTGTTTTTGGTCAATTTGTTAGTAAATAAAGTATTTTGTGTTTATGTACGATATTAACGGAGGTGCGTACTGCGCATGTGCAGCAGGAGTCAATACAAGTAATCGGCTAATGGCTATTAGCATCTCCTAGCAAAACGATGAAGAAAGCGATAACACATAGCTTATAGGGTTCTTAACCACAGTGCTATTAGTTTTATTGGTTTTATTTTGTCCTTACTCTCGCTCTGTCAGCCGAGCGTGAGGCGTGCTTGAGAGCTCTTTTCAGCAGGGCAACTCTGCGAAAGCACCTCGCTGCTCCCTCTGTGTGCTCAGAGTCTTATTACAGAAAGACAGCCGGCAGCAGGGAAAGGAAGACAGCTGCTGCCTTGTACCGCTAGAGGTGGATGGATGGACACCACAAAACAGCTTTCAGTATAAAATGAGAGCTCTGATCCACGGATCTGACGCAGGCATCTGGGTATAGAAGTCCTTTTTTTTATTTTTACCCTTCAGGTGCGGTTCATTGTTTGAATATAATACAATTATATTTCGGTTTGATCCACTCTGTTCATAGTGGTCCTTAATAGGAATGTCATCACTCTTCAGTTTTTCTGGACCTCTGAGGAAAACCTTCTCATTTGTCCTCCCCCAGCGGCCAATCACTTAAGAGCAGTTCACTCAAAACTCTTCTCGAATCAGCCCAGTTTGACCTTATTCTTCAGCAGACCTGGAAGAACCTGGGCTGGCCCTGAAAAAACAATTGTAAGTGAGCGGAGCTGTGCGGTGCGTGGCTAATACGAGCCGGTGGACCTGGGCCTGTAGAGGGATGTCTTCATGCTCTGCTTGTTGTAGCGCTTATATCACAGAGGATTCCTGCTGTTTAGGGCGACCCTTGGCCAATGGCTTTACAACACAACCAGGGGTGAATGCTGGGCTCTCGAGTTGTTTTACCACTTTCTTTCTTCTTATGAGCGTGAAGACCCACATGGTTGAATCCTAAGAGGATGAAGGATGCTTTTCATTTTTTTTCTTTTTGAAAAAGACTGTTACTGCACTGTTTCACAACAGTTTTGAAATGTCAGTAAGTATGGTGTTACTTTACAGTAATAGTAATATCATCTTTATTGTCATTGAAACATAAGCGTGACATGAGTGTTGCTCCGGTGGTACAGCAGTAGCACAGGCGACCCATATACAGAGTCCGTAGTCCTCAACGTGGCTTCCCCCTCTTTCTCTGCCTACCTTCATTAAAGGCCACTGGTTCCACAAAAAAGACCCAAAAAAAGTGACGGACCTGTTATTAAAAGTTTGAGAACCAAGTTTTGGAAGCATTCTTGACAAGTCAGGGCTGTTTTAATGCATGAAATACCTGTTCCCGAATAATTGAGTAGTCGTAATACTTGGGCTGATTAATGTGGAAGTAAAATGTTTATCGTTCAAATCAGTAAAACATTTTTCTTGCCAGAACACCAATGGGGTGAACTTCTACAACATTCTAACCCCGGAACCAGACGAGAAACTCACTTCTACCGCAGGAGAAAACTTCATCTGTATGGCACTGTCTAAGTCTACATACCATTTAACAAATAATTATGAAGATATTATTTATTCCACTTAACTGTGCTTGTCTTCTCTGCATCAGCTCTACAAGCCCACCGCCACATTCGTCCTCTGCACAAGCAATCATTGAACGAGCTGATGAATGGACCAATTAGGAAGAAACTGGCTATCATCCCTCAGAATGTCACTTGGGGAGGTACCTGAGAGTCTCCTTACCTTACATTTTCTGATACTCTTGCTATTATTAAAGTATTTTATTTTATGCCTTCCCTGACTTCTTTGTCTATACTGGATTTCAGGTCAAGCAGAGGAAGTGTTCACCAAAATGGCCGGGGATTTCATGAGACCAGTGGTGGACATAGTGGACCAACTGTTGACAACTGGAGTCAATGTCACAGTTTATAATGGCCAGCTAGATCTTATAGTGGACACCCTGGGTAAATAAGCTCCTAAATCAATTATATGTGAACATCAAAGATGGACAGAGGGACAAGCCGGTTACCAGCCAAAAAATACAATCTGTTTTTCTAGTGAACATGCTATATTTAAGTGCAAAAAGTGCTGTTTGTGTGGGACGGACACTCGGTGGTTGCTCTTTTCCGTATTAGTGACGTGTCTGCAACAGAAGTGAGAGGACATACAGATACTGAATCAGAGAACAGGGCACTCTCCTGGTGCCTGGCCTGGGGGGTGCGGGGGCTTGGTGGGGCTCGGCTGGACTCAGGCCGAAGAAGCTATCAGAAAAAGATGGATTGGGGTCAGTCTCTACCTTGAGTGGAGGAGTTAACGTGTCCTGGGATCTTGTTCACAAGTGATGGTAGGATGGAATCATAGGTGGACAGAAGGATTGGGGCTGCATCTGCAGTAATGCAGTCGCTGCTCCAGTCTGTTGTGGTAAAGAAAGAGCTGAGCGAAAACGGAAAGCTCACGATTTACAGATATGTCTACGTTCCAACCCTCACCTATAGTCATGATGTCTAGATCATGGCCGAAAAAACAACAACCTCGATACAAGCAGCTGAAACGAGCTTCCTCCGGAGAGCGGCCGGGCTCAGCCTTAGAGATATTGTTAGAAGCTCTGGTATCCAGCAGAGCTCAAAGAAGAGCTGCTTCTTCCCTGCATTGATAGGAGCCATTTGAGGTGGTTTGGGCATCTGAGCAGGATGCCCTCTAGGTGCCTCTCTTTGGGGTTCCATGGGATGAGACCCTGGGGAAGAGACAGAACCTGCTGGAGGGAGTATATCCTGTCTGGTCGGGGAGCCCCTTGGGTCCCCCAGGAGGAGCTGGAGGATGTTGCTGGGAAGAGGGATGTCGGTTTCCTTCCTGAACCTGTTGCCAGGTTACACGAGCTGATCTCTCATAAGCGGAAGACGATGGATGGATGGATGGATGGATGTTAACCATGCTAACCACTAATATAAGATGCTATAGACAGTTGAAAATGTAAACGCCATCTTCAGTGTCTTTGTATTAATATAGTGATGTGCATAAAGTTGCATTAAGGAATTTGTTTTGTGTTTTCTCATGAAATGATTGTGACCATGTGATTCATTCTTGTCAGATGGTGTATATCGGATCAAAATAAAATGGATCAGTCTTGATTATATCACAATGAAAATTAAACCACAATTAAAAGATCTGTTAACCAAACTATTCTAACTTCACAAGTAAACAGTAAAACCCTGTTTTACATCAGTTACCCTTGTGATGCTCTAGTGAACACGTAACCAACCCTGTAGCCACCTGACGTAGCTCTGTGGATAATAAGAATTCGTAAATGGACTTGTTTGCTCTTCCAGGTCAGGAGCTTTGGCTGAAGAAGCTTAAGTGGGAGGGACTTCCCAGTTTCACTCAGCTGAGGTGGACCCCCCTTGATGACCCGGCCTCCCCAGGAATCACTGGAGCCTTCTACAAGACTTACAAGAACTTTGCATTCTATTGGATCCTCAAAGCTGGTCACATGGTAAATTTGAGCTGGTTCTAACTTCTTTAGATTCGGAATATCATAAAACATAAATCTGTTAAGCCTTCAGCATGTAGAGTATATCTGCATCACTTTGTAAATGGTAGAATGTTCTGATATGGTGTATCTGATGGGAAGTATTTAGATTTTTGCATGGTTTTATGGCTTCTCTTCTTGATGTAGACTGAAGCTGGAGTGATTAAACTTGTGGTGGGTTTTGTCTGACATCAAGCTAATTAATTTATGTGCATATAATTTGATAGCAAAATAACAGAAATTCCACTTTAAACAACAATCTCGTTATATCTCATAGATTCCCTCAGACCAGGGACCCATGGCCTTGCAGATGCTGAAGATGATCACTCAGCAGGACTGATTGACCCACTGCACTGTTGTGCCAATCACGATGGCTCTGACAATCAAATAATCTCTTTAGTTTCCCAAATTAATTTCTAGATTTTATGGTTTGATTTTATGTTCTGTAAATTCCAGCCACCAAATAAAATTCATTTTATATAAATATTCTCTTGCCTTGTTCTGTTTGTAAAATGTATTTTTTACCAGCTTCTCTTAGAAACCTGAACAATAAAGTTATTTAAACTACTGTTTGCTGGGTAATGTATTTGTGTGACACAGTTTCATTAAATAACATTTTTGACTCCGGTTAAAGAGGGTCCATTGACACCATCTTTCTATGTGGAGTATTGTTGAAAAGATTTAGGACTTTTTCTAGGTTGCAAGAAAAATATGCAAATTAATGGGATGTAGAAAAGTTTCAGGCCTGATGTGGGTGTCCTGCAGAATAAATGTTTTGAACAAACTTGTTACTATGAGAAATATAGTTTGAATCCCCACCAAGGCCTTTCTGCATGTAGTTTGAACGGATGTCGCCTTCTGGGTACTCTTGCTTCCTCCCCCAGTCCAAAAATATGCATAGTAGGTTAACTGCTCTATAAATTACTTTTATTAATCTTTGATCCATGACAAAAAAAATTCTGCCCAGGCAATTTAGCGCTCCTTCATTGGAATCTTTGAAGATCAGGCCCGAGTCAATACTTCTGCTGCAGTTACACCTTCAAGGGTATTGGCTACCAGCTTTATTAATCTCCTGCCTAATTTGCCCACATTCTTTATTGCAAACTTCTTTAAACAACATCAGTTTATAAAGGCAAGGCAAGGCAAATTTATTTATATAGCACAATTCAGTACAGGGACAATGCAAAGTGCTTTACATGATTAAAATATAGCAAATTAAAACAGAATAAAAGCAAGTAGGAATAAAATGTAGATAGAAATTAGAACAAAGAAGTGGTGATTCAGTTAACTAAAACAGTTGAAGGCAATCCTAAAAAACAAATGTGTTTTTAATCTTGATTTAAAAGAACTCAGGCTTTCCGCACTTTTACAGTTTTCTGGAAGTTTGTTCCAGATAAGCGGAGCATAGGAACTAAATGCTGCTTCTCCATGTTTGGTTCTGGTTCTAGGTATGCAGAGCAGGCTGGAGCCAGAAGACCTTAGTGGTCTGGAGGGTTGATACACTGATAACAAGTCTGTGATGTATTTAGGTGCTAAGCCATTTAGGGATTTATAGACTAACAGAAGTATTTTAAAGTCATTGAATAGACCTAAATTGTATTTAGGTCTGGACGTTTACTGGCCCTTCTAACACATGATTGTGCTTTGATCTAAGCCATTCCATTTTAGCTCTGGCTGGAGGTTTATGGTGGTTGTGCAGCTGGAGGGTGAACCTCCACCCCAGCCTCAGGTCCTCTGCAGCCACTAGCAGGGTTCCTCTCAGGCCCGTTCTGGATTTAGCTCTATCCATCTTTCCAGCAGCTCTGACCAGCTTCCCTGTTCCTGCTGAGGTAAAGCTTCTAATAATCCAGCCACAACCATATTTCACAGTAAAGACGGGCTGTTCTGGGGGATGAACAGTGTCAATTTTCTGCCACAAATTCTGCTTTCCAAACAGAAGTTCTTTTGGTTCCATTGTTGTCATGCCTCCAATAAGGTCAGATTAGGGGAGTTCACAGCTCACAGTTTCCTGACAGCAGATTCTCTCTCCTGAGCTGTTGATGAGATAAGGTGCGCCTCTTGGCTGCTCCTCTGATCAATGTTCTCCTTGTCTAGTTTATAAGGGGCAGCATAGAATAGAAAGACCTTTATTGTCCATCAATGGGGAAATCTGGGTGACAGTGGCAAAAGCATGCAGACAGGATACATCAGAGTTACAGACTAGATTAAGTAATATGAATAAAAAAGATTATTTAAATTTGTAAAGCAGAAAAGAATTTAGTTATCACAAAAGTAAAAAATATATTGCACAATTAATACAGCATATTCAGATAAAAAAATGCAATATTCAGGTTAAATAGAGGAAAGACAGCAGCTGATTTACAGAACCCTGTGAGAAAACTGCAGTTTGCACGAGTGAAAATGGGCATCAGCATCTGAGAACAGGTGATCGGATCAAGAATGCAAATGTTTACCAAACTTGTCAGAGTTTTGTTTCTAAAAGACAAGTTTAAGATTGTTAAATGTCTCTTTTACTTTTCAAGAGGCATTACCTTGCAGAAATTGTGGTAATTAAGTGACAAAATGTGGAACATCTTAAGTTGGGGGGGGGGGGGGGGGTCAATACGTCTACAAGTCACTGCATATTTAGGATTATGTCAAAAACATAGCCACTGATGGTAGAGTCAGAAAAATGTATGAATTCAGAAACTGACAGGACCTTTAAACAATAGTGATTTTCACACAAAAACACTGCATAGCATAGTCTGTGGCAACTCGCCACATTTAGATTTTACTTCTTGTGTTCAATTTTCTGCTTAACTTCATAGCCTTGTTTACAACAGTAACAAAAAGCCCTAGAAAAAAAAGAACGTTTGTGTGAGATCATTGTTCAAATGTATCTGTGTAGCTGAGTTGTCTCCGTCCCCAGTGACTCTCTGGGACAGGGAAGCCATTCCTGATCACTGGCTCCACCACCAGCTCCAACACGCTGGGGGGCTTGGGCACAACCAGCTCCGTCACCCGGAACTGGTTGGAGTAGGCTCGGGCCAGCAGCTCCAGCTGGCCAGCAGGGATTCTAGGATCAGGGCCTCTCAGCCGTCGCCAGTACACTCTAAAGTGGCGCACAGATTCTCCTGGGTAATCCCAGCGCAGGGTAGCATTGAGGAGCAGGCTCTCTGGCAATGTTCCGACTCCACGCTGCCACACCACGTCATCAACGCACAAGCCTCGAACAGGGTCAGTGGGCAGCTGCAGAGTATCCACATTCAGTACCTGCCAGAAACAGAGCAGCTGGAGTTAAGGTGGGACAGCTGGGGAGGATTGTCACATGCATATGTATATTACTACAATCATGCTAAATGAAAACAGAGAACAACTGCTGCGGTGGAAAACATACATTTCTTTTCTCTCAAAGGTTGTTTTTTTTATATATAATTATTCAACACTTAAAAAAGAAGAGTTCACAGGACATCGTAGAGGGCAGGGACTCTTTAAAAGAAGACTGTGAAAGAGTTTCTGAATAGAGTAGAAATATCTTTAATGTCCCAGAGTTGGGAAAACTGGGCGTGACAGTGGCAAGAACAAGTAGATAGAAGACACCAGACTTACACACCAGATTAATATGAAAAAGATCAATTTAAAGTTATGCTGTACAGCAGAAGAGAAAGACGTATCAGAAAGGGAAATATTCTGTGCATTGATAGATAATAAGGAATATTCATATATGAAATGTTCAAGTAACAAAATTAGAAGAAAAGCCGCAGTCGATTATAGAACAATGTTAAAAACCTTCCAATTTGCATGAATGTACAAACAGGCACTTCCCCTAGAAGCTAAAAAGTGTTTGTACATTCATGCAAATGGCAAAGATGGTCCTTATGCATTTCTGCGTGGACTGAAGAAGTTTGCTGCTCAGAGGATATCTGTGAAGATTGCTAAGTGAAATCTCAACTGAAAAATAAGAATAATTTAAAGAGTAAAACAGGGTCCCAGTTTATGAGCTGGGTTGAAATTATGTGACCACCATGAACTTCGACTCATTTAGGTCTGGACTTTGACTGGGCCATGTCATGCTTACATCAGAGAGCAAGATTAGTGGAATCTAGATGCCACTGAGATTTATCCATCTAGAGAATGACACTGATGGCAGCTCTTGAAGAAAAAATGCCAGAATGGAGTTTTGAGCATTTGACAAATTTTTTTATTTTTTTTTTACTAAAAAGCGTGTTATAAATTATCTGTGAGAATCATAAATAGCAGACTGCATACACCCCACCACATTCAGTTAAGTGTACTATTGATTTCTCTGTATTTGGAGAATGATTGGTGTACAGTGTTCTCACCATGATCTCTCCCACCCTGCAGCTGAAAGACTGGTCCTGAGGCTCTCCGTCCCGATGGATAAGGACACACACTTCTCTGAGAACACAGCCGTGAAGCTCCAGTTGTGAACATCTGCTCAGAGCAACAACAGAGAGACGAGACGTTAAGACACTAAAATCAGCATTAATTAACCTAAATGCTACTCCGCCGTCATTGTGCCTTACTTAACAGTCCACCCATGTAGGTTCCTGTTTCCACACAGGTCAGAGATCTGGCTCACTGCCTGTGCTCCAACACTCAGTGTCTTATGGGACAGACTTGTTACTGTTGGGAAAAACAGACCTTTTTCAGCTCAAAGCTCAACACAGACTGGTGGCATTTTTTAAAAACCTCTTGTCGGCTTTGGACTTTGTAGTGTTTTTGCTGTATAGAAAAACCTGTTTGATTGTAACATTTGTAATTTTAACTGTATTTAAAAGAAAGTATTTGTTAAAGGAGAGTTTAAAAATTTCTAAATGTTTTTAATTTAAAATGTTGGGTCAGGCCCTGGAGATAGGCACCAGCAACCCCACGACCCCATGAGGGATTAAGCGGTTTGGAAAATGGATGGACGGATGGATGGATGGATGGATGGATGGATGGATGGATGGATGGATGGACGGATGGATGGATGGATGGATGGATGGATGGGTCAGGCTCAAAAAAAGGCAGTTTGCCCAAAATGTAAAGACTACTAAAGCATTGATAAGGGAGTTAAAGTTGGTGAGTGAATCTAATTTTAGAACTTCTACATTGGATATTTTTCATCAAACAGCCAATCCAGAGGATTTCTGGATGTATGCCTCACTTTTACACTGGACTTGAAGTTATGCCCTGAAAGAAACTCACGGGTGACCTCGTGGACTTCAGATTGGGAACAGTGAATGGAGTCTGTTGTTGTCAGCTGCAAAGATATAGTGATCCCAGCAGAGGCTTTGTAGACTAGAGTTACCATGATCTTGGAATCCAGTGGCACATGCAGGGAGAAAATCCTGGCAAACACACAAAATTACAAACAGAAAGGTTCATTTTTTTAAATGTATATAGCATAGACGTTAAGAAAGCAAATACATTAAAAAAAACATTAAAAAGACAAAGAGCAAAGGAAATGATCCAAAGACAAAATACGACATTTGAAAAGATGTTAAGGAAAGGACATTTAAATAAGAGTATCTTAAGCTGTTTTATAAAAGGTCCAAATTCTGAAGACAACATGAAAACAAAGGAAGCCGTTTCCAGAGCTGAGGTGTAATAGTATGGACAGAACCATCCTGTTTATATGTGACCCTTGTGGATCACAAGTAGGTGAACAAGGCTTCTTAAAAACTCAACAAGCTGGTTAAGATGTGTCAGAGTGAGGAGGCACCTGCTTCCATTATTTGATCAGCGTTAGGGTCGAACAGCAAAAGAATCGTATTCAAACAAGAGTAGCACAACTTCAACATATTTTTTACTCAAGTAAAAAGTAGCCCACCCAGACATTACTTCAGAGTAGAAACATTTTCAGTAACAAGGCGACTTAAGTAATGATTTATTATTTAGAAATGGTGTAATCAGGGGCCCAGGGGTAGCGCGGGCGTCTCGTGTATAACAGCCTTAGAACTCCAAGAGGCTGTCCCAGGTAGGAAGTGGACCATTGCCGCGTGTCTCAGCCCCCTCTCTCTCAGCCCCCCTTCCTGTCAGCCTACTTTCATTAAAGGCCACTAGTGCCATTAAAAATAACAAAAAAAATATGTAATTGGACAAAAATCTGACATTATGTACAAACTTTTGTATTTTACAGATTAAGATAAAAATATACAAAAAGCGAAAATTGCAAAATAAATGAATACAAGCAGAAGAAATTGTTTGCTAAATCATCCCCCATGTACCGCATTTTAGCAGCAGAGTATAAGGCGCATTAAATATTCTTCCCAAGTGTGTAATATCACTCTGCACCACCGGATATCATGAAGTGGCGCTATATAAATAAACTTGAATTGAACTGAATAATCCACCTGCAGCCAATGAAGTGATTGGACCACCTGAATCCATTCATCTGGTGGTATGACCCAGTACTTTTGGCAACAAGAGGGCCTTTTCACTTTCCCCAGACTTTACTTTAATGGGAAACAGGTCCTGGTCTGAGGATAGCACGTTTCACCAAGCCTGGGGCTTTGCTTAGGGGACAGGGTTGTGTGCAGCAAGAAAAACGATCTGCCACAAGGGGCAATAAGGAGAAGTAAGGAGATGACGAGTTTACAACTCTATTGATTTTATACCCTTCATTTATCAGAGAAAGTAATTTCAAGATGTTTTTAGGTGAGAAAGTATGCGTTCAAACTTCATCTGTGCAGCTGGTTGATCAGGGTTATGAGCCAGTTTTGGTTCTGTGTTCAGAGCTGTCAGGTTCAGAGACCTGCTGACAGGCTGGCCTGGCTGGGGGGGGGCTGCAGGGGGAAACCCCGCTGCTGCATCCTGTAGTCAGCCAGACGCTCTGTGATTTCCCGCAGACTGGATCTGTTCATCGCGGCTGAAAGGGGAATGTAAAGCCTTTACTGAGTTTGTGGAGAATATCTGCAAGTAGTAAATTTGTAGCTGGATGTTTTTGGTATTTTTAGTTGTGTGAACTCTTTTACTGTTTACAAACCATGAACCATATCTGAAGGAAAGATAAAAAAAAAGATAAAAGACGCAGATGGCCGCGATGGATTTAATTCAGATCCACGGATTTAGCAAGGCTTTATCTCATTTTACACTAATAGTTTTTTTCTTTAGTCCACTGGCCGCCTGCACTGATGGAGTGTGTGGGCGCGGAACAAAGCAGGCTCTCTACTTTCCGTCTTCCATGGTAGAGAAAGCAGAGGAGCCAAATTAGCGCAACACGTATATCCTATAACCTATAAAAACTATTCCCCTGCGATCAAAAGTCCTTGGTACCTAAAAATCCTCCTCGTCGTTTTTGCCGTGGCTGAAGAAAAAATACACTCATAAAGCTCTAACTTTTAACTCCACGAGGCAAACTTTGGAACAGACAGATCAGTCTCAGTTCCTCTTTCCACTTCTGACACACACACCCATACCACTGTGGTCCTTGTGCAGGCAGAAAGAAGCTGTGCTTTATTTTTATCTGTTTTTACCAACAGGAGTAGAATAGTCTGGCAGTGTGGAACGGGGCCGGTGTAAAAGGAGCTAAGGAGGTTTAACGCCATCAGCGCTCTCTATCCTGTATCTCCAGAGTCCAGATGAGTGACAGGACTGGCATACAGCTTCTCTGCCTTTGTCTGTTTGCCCTATGGTGTCTTCTGGCTGCCACCTGCTGGACTGAAGTGGTGCTGCAGTTTTCCTCACAACTTCCTCATCACTGGGCTGTTTTACATAAGTGGCCCCTAGCAAATGGAAACGCCTCAAGCTTTCCATTTAGATTTTAAAGCCCCAGGCTTTGGTTTACCCCAGAAATTAATCCTGGAGCTTTAAAAAGAAGCCTCACTTTAATATAAACCTAATCTCATTGTGTGGAAGAAAACTAAAGCGGTCTCCAATATCAAATCTAGAGGTAGCAGCACCATGCCCTTCCTCAGCAGCGCCAGGAAAGCTGCTCAGAGATGAAGAGAAGATAGATGGAGCTAAATCCAATCCAATCCTGGAAGAAAACATGTTAGTGGCTGCAGAAGACCTGACACTGGATGGAAGGTTATGCAAGCGCTCTGCTCTAACCACTAGGCCACCAGTACCCCATAGAAAACACAAAAGTCTGTGGCTGAAATGTAAAACATGTGGAAAGGCTAAAGGTGGTGTAAATTCTACGGTAGGGGATTGTTTTAGAGACAGTTTTAAAATCACTCTATAGGTCTATATTTTCCTCTCTGGCAACCGTTACTATATACAGCAGAAAGTTAAAGCAAATGTGCATGCACACACACATTACTTGGCACAAATGGGAGTGTTTAAAGTTGCAGGGATGAGTCCATGCAGCAGCAGCGAGCAGCCTCCATTCCAGGCGTCTTCAGGGCAGCCGCTGCTGCTCACCCAGCCCGGACCCCCCAGATCCATGTGGTAGTAAGAAGGCTGGATCTCCTGAGCAGACAGGTTGAACCAGCTCTTCTCTGTCTCACGCTGCAACACAGAAGTAGCAAGAAAAAAGTCCTTTTCCTTTAGATCAACATCAAAGCTCATTCTAGCAGTAGGGCTTTATTACTGTGGAGTCCATGTTTTTGTATATTTTAACAATAAATGCTGAAATTAAAAAAATAAAACTTGATACACAATGTAAAACCTTCATGTTTTTAGTCTGAATGAAGATTTATTTGTGAAAATTAAGGACTTAGATTAAATAGTGTTATTTTTGTTAGTGTAAACAATTTCTTTTCCATTTTTGTATTACATTTTGGTGTTGTGGGGTTGGTTTTGTGTATTTATGCAGCAAAAAAAAAAAAGAAAAAAAAAGAAGCTTTTATTAAAATATTGTGAACACTGAAAGCACCTGTCCTTTCCGGTAAACTGCTTTCCCAAAGCCCTGGCAGAAGGAGGAGATGAAGGGCAGACGTGAGGCTGCTCGGTGGATGTACAGGTAATCTGAGAGGAGAGCCCAGAACCTGCAGGAGAGAGCAGAGAAAGAATCTCAGCCTCATTTATCTCAGAGCTTCCACTGGTGCACCGTCTCCAGTGGGAATGCTGAGCGGCTCTCACTTGTCTTGGTTAGAGCGGAACTCGCTCTTATCACTTAGGCTCTCGTAGACCCATCCTGGAGCAAAGATGGCTGCAGAGAAGTTGTGCTTGCGAATGAGATCAAGAGCCTGTCAACAAGCAGAGCAGGATGCAGCGGTAAGCCGTGGTTCTGAGTGGCTCCACCGTCACAGACAGGCTGTTCAGTGTTTACCTTGTTTGTTTCCAGCATGCCTCCCACCACATTTCCTCTGGCAAACACATCCACCCCGACGTATACATCCGCCTGACGGCCCTGAACCCCAGAGTAATCCTTCATCTGCTCTAGGTTCTTCTCGTCCCAGTTGTAGTTTGTAAAAAATCCATCACAAGCATCGAAAAACATCCTAAGAGGAAAAAAAAAGAAAAAACGCTAAGTTAGTGTCTGGGAGTTCAACAGACCAACCACATTGGTGGTCTGATTGGAGGAAATAGAGTCATGGTGACAAATGTGTGTTGTTTTTTCATTTCATTTTCTTTACCTGTTGGACTGGTTGAGTTCATTCTGCCATTCAAGATTTCCGTTCTCAATAACGCTGTCGTACCACAGGATCAGGCTGCTGGGCACTCGCTCGTGCATCTGGTCGGTCAGATAGCGCAGAAACAACGGAGTGTTCCTCACAGCTGCCTCCTACAAACCCAACTTTTCCCATCAGTCCAGAGCTATTGACTTCTTTATTCAGAAAACAGTGACATCACCAGGATGTGAAGGAGTAGCACTGCTTAAACCTGGCGCACTGACAACAGTTTCCCTATTATTCACAAAGACTTTGAGACTAGTGCTGATTCTGGCTGTTGGCTGTAAAAAGGTTTTGCTGATGCCATATTATCAGAGGTTGGTGCAAAAATGGACCAGACCTGCTGCAAAGTTTGCCTGACGGAGTTAAAATTTAGGGCTTTATGAGGACAATTTCGCCTCAGCCATGGCGAGAACGACAAGAAGGGCTTTAAAGCACAACATTTCTGACTTTTGACACCAGTGAAATTATTTTTATATGTTGCATATTTGAGCTGCACTGATTCGCCGGAGGGTTCTTTGGGTCAGATCCTTCTCCCTCCTCCCGTTCACGGTGGTCCAATCAGGGGCCGTAAACAACTTTTTGAACCCATCAGGTTTTAGAGACAAAACTTAATAGGGTTCAGTGTAAAATAAGAGAAAGCCTTGCTGAACTGCAGATCTGATTTAGGTTACTGAATACAGAGCGATCGGTCTGCGTATAGAAAGCTCAAGTGTTCGTTTTTCTTTTGTTTCTTTCAGGTTTGTAGTTTTTTATTAATAAAATTCTATTTTTGTTTAACCCATTCATGGTGGTCCTCAATATTAATGTTGTTGCTCTTCAGTTTAACTTTTCTCTGCACTTTCTCTGTGAAAATCTTCTTTTTCCTCCTCCCAAGGCCAAGTTATCAGGATTTGAGAGTCCTATGCTGCCCCACTTAAAACAAGGACAAATATAAAGTGTTTGAAGTGGAATTCTACATGGAGGAGAAATACCTGTGAGGAAAATGAACAACCAAGTTATGTTCTGTTATACAGTAATTTAAGGGTTGTTGACACTTATTTGTGTTGTGTTGTAAGTTTTTATGGTATGAGAGATCTGACATGCGTGTCAGACGTGCATTATCCGTTTCTTATTGGTTGTTTTAATACCATAACTTAATAAATTACATTTTTGCTTAATGTCCTCATAAAAATAATAAACAATTTTTTTTTTTATTAAAACCTCTGTGCATTTTCTTAAATTAGAATTTAAAAAACGTGTTTTTTTTGTGTTCTATATTGTTTCAACAAATAAATGCACAACTTAGAAGTTGTCTGTCAAACACGATGCACACAGCTATGAGGAAAACCAGTGTGTGTGGCCAGTGTTGCTGTGAGGAGAGGCGCAGATATCTTACTCACACTCAGACTGTTCTCTATGTTAATGAGCCAGCCATCAAAGCCATAATACTGACTGATCTGGACTAGCTTATCAGCCACGGCCCGGTAGGACTCCTCATCTTTCAGGAAGGCCTCGCACATTGTAGCTCCATCCGTCCATTCAGTGATGAAAGTCCCTGAAAAGCAGGCCAGTGTTTCAGATTACAGCAAATAATGTAAACAGGGGTCAGATCAGTGACTACATACCACTTTGTTGTGTCATCATAATTTCACAAAAGCGGGTTGGCCTCATAACTGAGCCAGTTGAGCAAGAACCCTTCATACAGCAGCTGACACAGATCCGTCTCCTTCCCTTATACTCTCTTTTTTTGTCCATAATAATGTAAAACAAGAGATCCCTGTTTTAGACCTCTTTTCCTTCTTTGTATGGAATTTGTATACTTACTTTATTCTGCTCAGCTACACTGGTGGCTATAGTTTTTTTTTTAACAAAAAGGAACATTGGTGAGGCCCCCAGTACATTCAGGGGAAATATAAAGTCTGGCAACCAAAGGAAGACTTCAGCTCACCAGCAGGTTACTTGACAGCTGTATAACTTGTAATCTTGACACCAAACAAACCAGATGCAAAACCTTGCAAAGGTAAGCTTACCCTTGAACTTCCTCTAAATTAGTCCAGCCAAACATTTCAATGTAGTTTATTGAGATTTTATGAGGCAGACCAACATCTCTAGAATTGCCCAACTTATCTTGTGTAATTACAGGAAGGAGCTAAGCCAACTGCTGCAGGAAGGAGCTGGGGCCTCATTTATAAAGCTTGCTCATGCACAAAACGGGGCCCTGAACGTGTGTACGCCAGTTTTACCCAAAGGTTGTGATCTTTACACAGTGAGGAAAATAAGCATATGAACACCCTGCCACTTTACAAGTTCTCCTATTTAGAAATCATGGAGGGGTCTGAAATCTTCATTTTAGGTGCATGTCCACTGAGAGAGACATAATCTAAAAAAAAAATCCAGAAATCACAATGTAGGATTTTTTTTAATCATCATACGTGCGTTTTTTCTAAAACGAGGTCCCTAAGAGCTACTTTTAGTTGTAGTATTATTTGAGAACACGGGCGCAGTCTTAGAGTGCACACTAGTTGTCGTTTCAGTGGATCTTCCAACCTGAGCTGGGGATCTCTGTAGCATTTCTAGAGAGAATGGTCAGTGTGCACAACTCCTGAGTCCAGGCAAAATGACCAGTGGACAATTCAGGAGTACATGGAAACGTCGATATTAGATGCCCATCTTTGTTCGCTATCAATGTATCGCTCACATTAAAAGGGAAAAAAGATAAACAGTGAGTGTTGGTTATCTATTTATCTGAAAAGACCTCCACAGCTGCCATGAGCCTCTTGGCTGCTTCTCAGATTAATGTTTTTCTTTCCCAGCCTGTGGACCTCCACGTCTTGCTAGGTCTGCAGTTGGTCTAAGAAAACTTACACGCTCTCTTTCTTTCACTCCAAAACTTGCTACTTTGTGTTAATCAATAAAATAAAATCCCAATTCAATACATTGAAATGTGTTTACATAATGTGGCCAAATAGTTCAAAGGGTATGAACGCTTTTGTAAATGGCTATAAAAACAACTTCAGGATACTAATCTACATGCAGGTCTATTAAATGGCTTTTTTTTAGCTTACCAAGAACTATGACTCCATGTTTATGTGCAGCATTTGTCCACACGGCTGGAGGAACAGTAACCAACTGATGTGTGAAGTAGTTGAAAATATCTATGTACTGCCAGTGGTAGAAGGCATATGGGGCCTCTGAATTTGTACCTTGGACAAACCTTTAAAAGAGAAGTAAGCAGGAAATTTCCTTTTAAAGTCAGATTGTAATGCAAACCTTCCAGAGAAAACATCTAAAAAAGGAAAAGGCCCAAATGTATTAATTAATCAGAGATAAATTCATGGGTAAATTATAAATAAACACCGGTCATCCAGGTAGCCGCCCATCATGTCGTGAGACACCAATGTCCGACGTAGACAGTTGATCAGACGGGGCTGCCGAGGTGCCAGAGGAACAACCGCCACGTTGAAGGAGCTCGCCTCGCTTCGGTTCCATGACAACAACTCATCCATGGAGCATAGGCCACAGCTGATAGGTTCAGTTGTCTTTGCATCATAGTGTTTGGCTGGAACGAGCAATAAAAATAAAACAAGCATAACACACCATCATACAGACTACATGTCAGTTTGTTGGCCGTTTTAACGGCAGTCACCGTACCAGGAAGAGCAGAAGGCGTGTACTTGATGACCTCATGAACGCTTGAATCCACCGGCTGATCAAAACAGGACTCAATCCTGATGAAATAAAAAGGTACCTTTGCTTTATTTATGAACAGCTTCAGTTAGCAAAGGCAGATTATGGAGCTTGTTGCTGTCCAGTCCAGGAGTCTCATTTATAAAACACTGCATATCTATACTAAAGGGTGGCGTATGTCTAAAAACCAAGAATAGCATATGCCCAAAACAAATCCTGATTTATAAAACCATGCGAACGAACACCAGCATGAAAATTCCCTTTATACATCCCAGCTGGACCTGAACGTTTGGTGCCAGGTTCTGCCTCATCTTCTGCCCTCTATATACCCAGATTCAACAGTAAATCTCAGGAATGGTAATGTGTAATTAAATTAGTCATTTGATCCATGTAATGTCATGGTTACCAATGGCAACCAGGAACAAATGAGCCGAGAAATTGTGAAAAAATGTCCCAGAAAGGCCTTTAATAAATATGTAAATGCAAGGTAAAAGCAGATGTGGTCCACATTCAAAGAAAGCTTCATCTTATTGCCGTCTTAAACGTTGCGTGACATCTTCACAGAGCAGTGCTGAACTTCCTGTCTTTAAAAACCCAGAGCAGGAAGCAGAAAGAGAGCACCTTTGGTCTGAGCTGGATTGACGAGGAGAGGGAAGGCGATGTTGGCTGGTGGTGCTGAGGGGGCAGAGCGTGCTGGTGTCCAGCTGAAGGCTGAAGGCTGCTACGGCGTCCTGGCTCACCTGTATGGTGACCACTTGGAGCTGCGGCAAGCGTCCCGTTTCAGCGGGGGCAGCTGCGGCTCCTTAAGCGGTTCAGCTGGTATTTTTTAGCCAGCACAAAACAGTGGGAGATGCGGGATTTCCCAGTTGAATTAAAGATGAATTAACTTTGGATGAAAGTCCAGACCTCTCCGGCATACAACGGAGGAAAAGTGATGCACCTTGGTCCTGCCAAGTGACGCGCTCACAGGGCCCACCAGGTGCTAGGGAAAGCACACAGAGTTCAGCTGAACCGTCTCCTCAGACCCAGCAATGCTGCCAGAAGAAGGCATGAGCTCGGGATGTAACTGATGTTGCTCGTCCTGACCATTGCTCTGTGCCATCTACAGTAACTACCCGTGGAATCACCAGCAGAACCAGAGCTGAGGTCATCCCAAAATGCAACATTGATGACCAAAGGTCCAAAGGGAGGACGGCTCCTACAAGTTAGAGCTCAACAGACTAGGTGTGGAGAAGAACAAGGCATTTAGAAAGAAATGTTCCATATCTATAATCAGGAGCAAGGCAGTTAAAGTTTTCTGATATTATTATCTGAAACATTATCTCATTATCTCAAGATAACATTATCTTGGCTTGATGATGCCAACAGAACTTTATCATCTTCAAGAAGAAAAGATGTCGAGAGCCACACAGACAACAGACTTCCCTTTATACTACAAATGCTTTGGGCACACAAGCATTAGCCAAGATACCCCATAGTCCCACAGAACCCTCAACAAAACATCTGGAAGGACAAGGTTGTAAGCCTCTGCCCAGACCCAGAAAGAGAAGAGTGACAATGTGGATTAATTAAAACGGTCAATGTCTTCGCATCATTTAACAGATATATTACAATTGGAGGTTTTCCTAAAACCATACAGCCAATCAGAAACCAGGGACAAATGCATGTGACCAGCAGTGTTGCTGTGGCTATTAATCAAACAGACAGTCAGGCTGAAGAGGACAGTGAGCAGAGTGCCAGTCTGTTTTTTACTGATGGAGTCATCAGCGCCTGAACCAGCCTTCAGGCCACAGAGCAGGCTTGGAAGCAGATTGTGATCAATGTGATCTGGGTTCATATCAATGCCTCAGGATTCCCCCACCACCAGACTGACTTTTTAAAGGAGGAGGAGAAGACAAGCTGCTGCTGTGTTAAATGCTTCTTTCAGTCCACTAACATACAGACATGGTAAAGCCATGACACACAGCCTAAACTCTAGCATCCTATGTCCCAAATACATATCTGGCCTATATTTTAGAATATAGGCCAACCGAGCTGTGCTGGTGTTCGATTGATAAAAACAGCTGGAACCTCTGGTGTGTGGCTCTGTGCACTTCAGCCTAGATTTCAACCTTACACAGCCCACATCATCCATGCGTTAAAACCATAGGCTATACATTTTTTTTTGCTTGTTGTTTTAGACTAAAACTCTACTAACTTAGTTTTAATCGCCTTTAAAGAAGTCTTTCTGGGAACTGTACCTGCTGTTTTTACTGTCATCTTCTCCGCCTTCTGCCTCGTCTCCTTTTCTTTTGAGATTATTAACACCTGAGATGTCCTCTTCTCCGACAATCCTGTTTTTATCACCAGCTAAGGCCATTTCTCCACAGTTGAGTCAGCAGCAACTTGTAAGAGAAGAAACGAGGAAATACCAAGGAGGAACTTCTTCTTCTTCTTCCTCCTCCTCAGATGTTCTTCTTCTTCTTCTTCTTCTTCTTCTTCTTCTTGATTTTTATTGGCGGTTGGCAAAAAAACGTTTAGGTGAGCATTACCGCAACCAACTGGTATGGAGTGTGGACCGCATGACAAAAAAAAAAAATAAAAAAATAAAATATATCCTATTATACAACCTACTCTGTTTCAAAAACTCAAATATGACCTGGTATCCTCTGCTTCCTGATTCCTTTCGCAATAAATCAACAATATAAAGTTTAATTTTCATGTTACTAAGTTTACTTGTCAACCTGTTTCTCTGAATCCAATATTTATTACAATTTAAAATGACATGTTCCACAGTCTCATCTTCCCCACAGTCACATTTCCCTGTCTGATGTTTGCCTATCAAAAATAATGATCTATTCAATCCAGTGTGTCCCATTCTAAGCCGTGAAATAATTATCTCTTCTCTCCTGTTCCTTTCTGTTATTCTCATTTGTCCAATTCTCTTTTGTATTTTATAAAGCCACCTTCCTTTCTTTTCTTCATCCCATAACTTTTGCCACCTATCTTTGGCTTTTTGTTTAATTATACCCTTTATTTCTGTTATACCAAAACTAACATTAATATCTACCTTTACCTTATTTCTACTCTCCTTAGCCATTCTGTCTGCCATTTCATTTCCTTTAATCTCGTTATGTGCCGGAACCCAAACAAAATTTACTACTAACCCCATCATATTTATTCTGTAAAGTGTTTGTTGTATTTCAATTAATATATCTGGTCTACTGTCTGACTGATTATTTTGCAAACTGATTAATGATGAACTAGAATCTGAGAAAATGATAGATTTTAATGGTCTTACCTCTTCCACCCATTGAACTGCTAAAAGCAAAGCTAGCATTTCTCCTGTATATACTGAAACTCCCTCCTCAGATGTTATGGTGGTTGGCTAACAACCTTTGAATGTGCATTACCGCCAACGTCTGAGTTGGAGTGTGAACCAGAATGGAGACCCTATATCCGAATAAACAGTTCAGTTCTTAAAAGAAACTGAAAAATAAAATATGCTCAGAACTTAACCAAAGTAATTTGTTCAAGTTAAACTCTACATTTTATGTCTTTCTCTATGACATCTTATACAATTAATAAGCACATCTTCAACTGTCTCTTGTGACTGACCACACACACATAGTCCTGTAGGATGCTTTCCTATTTTGTTCAAACTTCAGTTCAAATAAGTATGACCCAATCTAAATCTTGATAGAATATCATCTTCCCTCTTCCTCCTTGATGTTTCCCTCATCTTTCCGATGCTGGTGAAGATTCTCAGTCATCCAGGTCATAGTCATTTGAAAATATTTTGGGAAAACCTCATTCTTCCCACTGTCCTTTGAATAGAATAAAAATGTCTCCCTTTACGTTCTTTATTTCATCCTGCCATTTCTTTTTCATTTATTCCTTCACTATATCTTTTATTTCTGATTTATTATATAAGACTTCCAGAGTGATTTCTGATTTCTTAGTAGCATCTTTAGCATACCTGTCTGCAAGCTCATTACCAACTACTCCTATATTAGAAGGGACCAAAACCAATTAAAATTCCTGATTTTTAAATTCTGTAAACCAACTGTAAAATGTTTATTATAATATCCTGCCTGGACTGCGATTGTCCAAACCTTATGCTGAAAATTGTACTACTGGAGTCTGTGGCAATAACGACACATTTAGGTTTACTGGATTTAATCCACATTAATGTCAAGATGATAGCGACTAATTCCCCATTATAAACAGAAGCCTTATCACTAATTCTATGATTTGACATATAACATGATTGTAGTTCAATAAAAGCAGCTCCTACTTTATCACCAAGTTTTGATGCCTTTGAGGCCTTGCCATGCCTTCCCTTTATATATTGTTATTTATATATTTATAAATGTTATGTATATATATTTAAATAAATAAAATGCAAAATATTTCAGGACATGACTTTCTAAGTACATGATAGTTTTAGAACATAACATAAAAGTATATGGCATTTGACATTTTAAAAGTTTTAAGCCCCCCCCTGAACATGAGAAAATCCTCGTTATTCGATGCTGTAGCACACATATTCCCTAGTTACTGGGGGGAAATAGGGAGTACCAATATGGCGACTGGTGGCTTCAAAGAGACTCGTGCATATAATATAGCTCAGTGGGTACACCCTTGACAGAAAATCCTTATTCCCACATTTCCCTAAAATATTTTTGAAACATCTGAATAAATTAATTAGCAACTAGTTCCGGGTTTCTCCTTTCAGAATAAAAGGGCGTTGTCCGATTCGAAGCATATAGTCCAGGTGTGGGTGTGTATATATATATATATATATATATATATATATATATATATATATATATATATATATATATATATATATATATATAGTATAAGAAAAAAATAAAACAAAAAAACAAAAAAAATAGATGTCAAAACTACTGTAGAAACGTGATATGCAACACCTTTTGTCTAGTGTTGCATATCACGTTTATTATAACGAATAATAAGTCATGTTAATGTTTTAATAATTACTCGAAAGACCAAGTGCTGTATTTATTGTTTACTTGATTTCAGGACGAAGACAAGAGAGTGGTTATTCTGCTTACTTTTTGTTACTATTTGTTCTAATTTACTTCTTACTATAGCCTAAAGAATATGGGGACATTTGTCTAATAACAAAACAATTTTCCAGGAAATTGTGCGTTTTATTGACCCCTTGAAGATGGACATAAGCCAGAGGGACAAAGGTGCCGATCTTTTGTTGTTAAGTGAAACCAGAGCCTTTTGATTCTAGAAGATTAGACCCTAAAGTGCATCCACAGGAAGCACAACAAGGGCGTTAGGGTTGGTGAGGGACATTGAAAACCTGAAATGAATGGCCACGGTGGGGGAAACACCCAACATTTAGAAAACCTTCCAATGTGGTTGTACACGAAACAGTTGGCCATAAAGTTGCATACGGTAAGAAATGTCATTAATGGGGTATCTGAGAAAATCGTAACTATGTGTTGAACAAATTTGAATGTAACTGGAACGCACTATTATTTACACTTTTTTGTGAATTTCAGATTTGATCAATACTCAAATCTTTGTAAACACATTTCTGTTTTGACCAAACGTCGTGCAGACCCCTACAGGGCTTGTTACTGATAGTAGTATCTGTTGAAGGATCTTCACCCACAGGCTCTTTGGTCGTGTCATTGCTTTGTCGTCTAACAGGGAAGTGACGTCACAGACCAAGCAGATTTGTGAGCCAGATCTTAACGTTGAGCAGTTTAATGGGAGCCAGCTACACCGTGCCAAATAGCTGAAGGAATCTTTTCAAAATCCATCTTCATCCGTGGAAATTTTAGGGGCACCGACTTTTAAAACAGCAAGAGCATAAAGTACAGAGATTAAACTTTCCTACAAACACCATATTGTCGCAATATGATGTTTTTAATGTTTTAAAAAAAGAGGCGAAAGATTGTCGGAGCCGTCTTCATCCGGAGACAGAAGAACAGAACTTCTCGGTTGAACGGATCTCAGAGTTCGACTGGTTGATTCTATTCTGCTTGTACACAAGCTTGACGTGTAAAGCTGACCGTATTTTGAATATTTTGGAGCTAGCGAGCGTGCCTGCTAGCCGACGACAGATTTAGAAACATGGAGTTGAGAGTCGGGAACCGATACAGACTGGGCAGAAAAATTGGAAGCGGGTCGTTTGGAGACATCTACTTGGGTATGTTTTTGTTCCTGAAACTTGCCTGTTTGTGTCTGTCTTTGTGTCATCGTTGTAAGGAAACTGTGAGGAAGTTGGCTAACTGGTTCCCCTTTCCGTTGTTCCGAAGGAGCTGGCAATGGGCGATCAGCTGTTGTGTTCTGTGTTAGTGTTAGCTGCAAGGCTAGTAGTTTCTGTAGCAAGTAAGTTAGCATTTGTCGTCGCCTGCCTTACATATTTATTATTTAAACGATGTAATTTACAAGATTTGGGTTTAAAACGTGTGCTTGCGTTATAAAACCGACGCAGTGTCCGAATGGGGGGTTCAAGGAAATAAGTAAACGGCCAGTTTCTGTGGAGCTGTCCTCGGCTAGCTTTGCCATTTCTGACGGTTTGTTTTTTTGCCTCTATTCACCTGAAACCAGTTTTAGCCCCCGACCAGAGTGACCGATCAGACAGAGTCTATGAGGTGTTAGGTGCCAGTTCGTTGACACAACAAACCAGTTTTACCACCGACTTCAGCAGATCTACTGTAATTGCTTCCTTGTACGTGATCGAATTAGTATCGACGTTATTATTTTACTGATTAATCCGAGGATTTGTGTTTGATAGGAAGGCCCGGTAGAGCTGAGAACAAGCTGTCACGAACATGTACAAATATAGCTGCACCTCTGCTCGGTGACATACTGCTATCTTCAGCTAGCTGAGGCTGTTGACCATCTACTGATTTAAATATTTTTGCTCTTTTTGTCAGATTAGATGTCGAATCCCATTGAAAGCGAAGGCTTGTTGCACGATCTGATCTGGCTTTTAGAGATAACAGGATCCTTATTATGGCTTATGATGGTGAACAGTTCATCTGCACTGGGCCCGATCAAATCCGAATTTAAGTCAGGAAATGCACAATCAGTCTAGTATTCACATCCAGTTATATCACGGGTTAACCCTAACCAAGCTGTAACTCTACCTTTGGTTATTTTGGCAGCAGTTAATCACATTTCTGGTTCTGAAGCTTCACCTGTTGTCCACATCAACAGAAAGTTGAGACTGGCGTAAAGCCGCGGATGCAAAGGTGGCATCTAAATGTGTAAACTTTAACTGCCATAAACCTCGGTTCCTTCTGCCACAAAACTGGAACAGGTTTTGGTTTAGAAGATATGTCGATCTGACCTCCTATTGTGAGCTAAAATTTTGACTTAAGGGTGACTTAATGGATGCTTTCAAGTATAATTGGCCTGAGTGTGGTGTAAGAGAAATACTGTATTTTGTAATTTATTGCTACCTAAATATTTCAGTAACAGTGCAACCCATAAAAACATCTGGCTTATAAGCAATAATTTTTTTAATCACATGTGATCTGGTAAACCCAAAGAGAGGTCCCTGATCTGCCTTTTGGGACGATTACATTTTGGGGACTGGTTAACATAGCAATAACTGTTGCTGCACAATAATCCCCTATTAAAATGTATACATACAAGTATATGTTTGAGTAATCAAGCATTTTTGTCAAAATTGTTGTCTTAAATGTTTTGCAGTAGAATCTTTAACTTATGCAACCTGACTAGAGTCTGTTATTTTTATAGGCCGTCAACTAGGAAATTAGTTCTGTAGCATAAGGCGACAGACAACATACAAATTAGGGCTGTGTTAAAAAATCGATTTTTCCAATTATGAATCAAATCTCATATTCCTAAAAAATCGATTCATGTTACAAGAGATCGATTTAAAAAAAAATAAATTCACTGCGAACTTAAATGTGTGAGCTGGCATTACTTGTGCAGACTCCGCGTTGACAGGTACACGCAAAGCTAAATTATTTACGCCAGCGTACGCGGCGTCACACTTTAAACTGCTCGGCGACAACAAGTGTTCACATTGAACAGGTTTATATGTGATACCGACCTTGGTACATTAAGCTGCTCCAAGAAGGCGGTTGCAAGGACACACAGCATCACAGTCCCTCTCTGTTCTCACTGACAGGTGGAAGCCTGCTGGTAAAGAAATGAAGCTCTAGATGCTCGGCTAGCTAATCACACATTTTACCATCCGTTCCACCGCTTGTAGACAACAGATACGCTCGACTGAGTCTGCGTGACTCAGTCTGCACACAGCACGGCCAAGTATGTGGGAGCTGTAATGTTGTTTTTATCAGTAAAGCACACCGAGAGGCGACTTTAGCTTAAGCTTAACAACCGTGTCAGTTTATTAGTTGTTCTTCTGCTCTGAGACCTCAACAGGATAAAAACAAAAAGCATCAAGCTCCACCTAGTGGTTGGAGGCATGGACACACTATACATCACCGCGAGGTGAATATTTAATGTCATATTTTTAATATTGCACCAGGTTAGTATCCAAATTTAGTTTCCATTTTGGTTTAATAACGTATTTTGGAATAGAACTGAATAGAAATAGCAGCTGTAGATATCTCTGGTGTCTCTGTTTTCTGCCCCACAGCATGTTTGTGAAAACAATTGTCTCAACATTTATGGAGAGGGTTTGGTCCTTACAGCTGCCATTAGCTACCATTTTTTTTTCTTAACTTGCTGTTAATATGATACTAGTATTAATATGTTGCATTACTACACAGTCATAGAATTCAACTAACGTCTAAAAAGTGTTTTTAATACTAGCAATCCATTTTGAGATCAGACTCAATTGAATCGAAAATTATTGATTCAAAATCTTAAGAATCGGAATCGAATCAATTCTTGAAAGTTTAATCGATACCCAGCCCTAGTACAATTACAATAAAAGTAAACGTCAATGATCTACAAATGAATAGATATAATAACTGATAGTGAATTGTAAAGACATATTGTAAAGTTGTTTTGTATTACTAAAACTCCCCAGGACCACGTCTAATGTAGATGGCAGATACTGGAGAGGTAGGATTAATTAACTCGACCTAGCCTCTCTTCCACATGACCTGTTGTACAATCTGATAGTTAGCGCTGCCAGCGTTTACATAATCACAGTGATTATGTCGTCACTCAGCTGTCCATCCTACCCATTCAGCGGCTGATGACTAATGTGTTGTAACATCGTAAATGAGTCAGAGCTGTGTGAGGTTCTGTTAAACCGGTTACCCCTCTGCTGTCCAAAAACCTAAAAGGAAGATTTTTTTGTTCTTATTTTTGTTACATCAAGCAAAGCCAAGATAAGTTTAGAAGATATATATAGCAGACTTCCCAGTAATTTCCTCACTAACTTCCTTTGGGTGTTTGTCAGTAGTGATAAATGTTTGAGACCGGCTGTCTGATCATTAGCAGGGCAAAATAAGCAGCCGTCTCACTGGCACGCCCGTTTTCGCCCATCCTACTCGGCTCCTGCCCGCACCGATTACTTTCGCCCGCTTTAGTGAGTCTACCGGCCTAGAAAGGCCTGGAAGAGGGACTCGGTTCTTGGCCGTCGCTTTAGCCCTCGTCCCCTGTCCCCCGCTGCCAGTTGATGCTAGACAGAAATCTGCTAGAAATGGTAAATGTCCATACGTCATTACAAATGAAACATAAAGGGAAAAATGTAAATGTTTCTATACCTATACATGAAAGATTGTCTTAGATATTTTTAAGTAGTAATCCACCGGGATAAATATCTGGATCACACATCTAATAATAAAATAAAGCAGATCCTGTTTGAACTCGGTCTCCTTTGAAACTGTGTGATGAAGAGTGTTGCTGCAGGTTCCCAGGGTAAACCGCTCCTTCTTCAGGCTGTTGTCAGTCACGGTTAATATTTGGACCTTTTTATATGAGATCTTCTGTCTCAGTCATGGCGAGGCCAGGACACGTTAATAAAAGTGATTTTTAACCACAATCAATATATTTATAGGCCTGGACGATATAGAAAAAAAACATATCAATGAAATAGAAATCATATTGATCGATATTGATAATTATCCACAAAATCAAAACAGATTTTAAGTGCAGACCTGGCCATTTTAGGCTGTTGCTTAGCGACCTATATTTTGACACGGAACGCACAAACGCTGAATTCAAACTCAACCCTTTATTCAACCAACTTTTTACCAAAACTGCAAGTAAAAAAGAAAAAAGGAACACATTCTGTTGGAACTTTTTGAAGGGGGCAGAGCATTCCTGGGTCTGTTTGTGATTGGTTGGTAGGAATAATGACTGCAGTATTAACCTACATGGCAAGAATGCAAAAGGTAGAAAAACTTATTCTGTTGAACTTTTTACTGACCCTTTTTTTTTCATCGATACGTCTATTGATCGATATATATCGTTATTGAATTATCAATGCGTAAGTTGCGAGGGGGTAATAATTTTAAAACTGGCAGATTTGGTTAAGTTAACTTTGCACAATAAGCAGGTGTGGTATGTAATGTTGCATGGTTAGGGCTATTAAGTCCAGTAGTTTTGGATTTAATGTTTCTGAAATGTTTATCTGATGGAAGTGGGTCAAACCTGACTGGATGGGATCAGTGGCGACGTGTCTGGCCCTTCCCTAGACTCGTGCATCCCACAATCCCCTGGGCTGTCCTCACCACATTATGCCAAATACTTCCTGTCCTGCACTGTGCAGCTTCCATACCACATTGTTAGCTGAGACAGAATGCTTTCTATTGTAGCTTTGAAAAAGTTTATCAGCTTAGTGGGAAGTCCGGTTTGTTAAGAGCCGCTGTTGGGCCTTCTTCACACCCTTAGATAATTAGAAATGTTTATTGGAATTGAGTTTTCTCCCTAAATATGTGCATAAAAAATAATTTAAAGAATGCAAATTTTCCTTTGTTTTATGGGGAAATCACAGAGCAAATTTTCTTTAGCCAAATGAAGGCTTGAAAACATCTGGGATTCCATGATTATTAGTAATTGTGGCTGACCTGAACCACTTGTTTCCATTGTGTCAGAAAAGTATTTTTTCTCTGCCAATATTCAGTGTTGAATCACTTACCATCAAAAACCTCTTCTAACTCATTAATTAGTTAGTTCCGCGAAACATTGAAGGTTGTAGCCAAAAGGATAGTGATGTTCTAAAACGGCGCCTGTTCCTGGTCTCATAAGAAAACAAGGACCTGTTCAACAGATACTGTTTGTGCTATCTCAGTAAAACGAGAGCGCTGCAGCCATGTATGCTGAAAGGGAAGGGCATGGTGGAAAGCTAACGCAAGCACAGGCTGAGATCTGCCAAAGCAACAGTTCCTTAGAACTGCTCTCACTGCGTGTTGTTGGTGATTCAGTTATAAAACTAACACCTTTTTCTGCTGGTGCTTAGGTTAGCCTCACATCCACCTGATACTGCTGCTTTTTATTGGTTTGTTTTTCAGCAGTGGCTAATATTTCACTGCATTATTACCTCTGACCCCTTAGAGTTTGGGTTATTGTGCTTCTTGTCCTGTGTCTGCAAACATCAGCGGTCCCTCAGTGGGTCTGCTGACCCCCAGGTGGCTGTTGGGTGCTCTGAGTACCTGATATAACACACCATCAGTCAGATTTGTTTGTGGGATGATACAAATGCAAATAATTGTACGTTTGACTGTACAGCTTTCATTCTTTTTCGATGACTGATGGTTAACTTGTTTGTCTTTCTGTTCATCAGAAGGTGATGGCGTCCCAGTCTTTTTGCATATTTCCGCGTTGCGTCCTGCTGGTTCTTCGGCGTCGCTGTTCATGAAATAATAGCAGAGAGAGATGAGTCTGAACACGTTCCACCAGCAGCAAATAAAAACACACCCTGCATCCACGGGATCACACGCACAGCCCTCCGCGTAAGAACGAGGGAGGGAGTGTTGCATTCCCAAAAATCTGTCCAGACAAATCCCCGTTCCCCCAACGCACCAGGGTAAACAGTAAAACTGCTTGGATTATTCAGTTTAGTCTCTTTCTACTGTTGAATAATTTATTTAGAAGCAGAATTGCAAGTCAGGTGGGTTGTGTTGAAGAATATCCCTTTCTACCCGCCAACACCTACAGCTCCACGACTGTTATGTAAATGTGGAACATGGCCTTTAAATAAACTAACACATTCAATTTGTGCTTCTTCCAGCGTGTATTTTCCTAAAATCAGAATGCAGGAAATGCTAAGCGAAACGTGTTTTCCCCCACGCTGCCTCTGTATGCCAGTTGGATGAAGTATCTGTTGCTTGTTGAGAATCCACATGCACACAGTGGTGCTGGCAGCTGTCGGCCCCACCCTGCTGCGTGATGGCTGCCAGATGACGTGCAGAGAAATCAATGAAGTTCCATCAGAACGGCTGAACTCTTTCTGCTGGGACTGTGTGTTCACACATGTGAGCCCGAGTAATGGGATTACGTAACCCGGTGTCGGGTTTCTCTCTGTGTGTGTGTGTGTGTGTGTGTGTGTGTGTGTGTGTGTGTGTGTGGAGGGGGGTGGCTAACTGGACTCCATTACCATGTTTAGGAAGACTAACAACCTCAGCACTTAAACGTGTCTGTTTTGGAGCCCTTTCCCAGAATCCCTTGATGTGTGAACAAGGGAGATGAGCATCTATGTGGCGGGAAATGGACTGGTTGCTTCACTGCTGCTTCACATTCACCGACTTTTAGACAATGTCATTCTGAAATGTGTATGGAGGAATATTTCTGAGTTAACAGAAAAATGTTGGTGTTTTAGCACCATTAGCAAGCTTGGCTCAGTCTTTGACACGGTGTCATAGATTCTATGATTAGATGGAGACGTGTTTTGGTCTCGTTGACTAATTGTGGCCCGTTTGGATCCAGCTAAACTCGCTGTGTGTGTCTGTTTAGGTACCGACATCTCTGTGGGAGAAGAGGTGGCCATCAAGCTGGAATGTGTGAAGACTAAACACCCACAGCTCCACATCGAAAGCAAAATCTACAAGATGATGCAAGGCGGAGGTACGACACAGTGAAATCCACCGTACACCTACAGATCCATCTGCACCTTAAAGCTAGCAATATGTGGAGGCCATAAAGCCTCCCGCTGTCAGTCATCACCTATAAAGGATGTTAACTTGGCGTGCTGGTTCAGCAGAAGAGAAGGACTTAACGGTGGGTGAAACAAGATTAGGTTTACTGTAGCTGAACCGGTCAACATTCATTTTACAGCCAGGCTACATTTGGAGAACGCCAGCACAACACTTGTTTATTGTTTAAGTTCTTTCTTGTAGAAGTGAAGGTGGTGATCAGAAAACATTTACACAGGAAGTCATTTTCTTCCAGACTGCCTCAGTTAAGAAGTTACACCTTTAATGAAGTTATTTGGTGGGGGGAAAAGAGCATTTTATAATGATCATGTTTTCAGTTTCACATTAGCCACAGCCAATCCCAGCCAAACATTTGATGCAATCTCATGGCCCAGAATTGTTAATAAAACACAAAAGCACAAATTAGTGAGTCTATATTTTTGCTAAAAATAAATGACAAGACCATGAAAATGTGTTTGATGTTCCTCTCCCACCAGTTTACTCCTAAATATTAAATGGATGAAACAAATTATTCATGTTCAAGTTCATTACATTTTCTAAGTCATGTTAAGAGCTAAAACGTTGAAAGCACAAAACTAGCTTTTAAAATGACTTGTCTTGGTTCCGTTGACCCCAGATCAAATTGTCCACAGGTTAGTGGGACTGAAGCTTTCTGCTGTTCAGCTACTGTTTAATGAAGGAGGACTAACTGGAGCCTGTTTACTTTCAGTGGGGATCCCAACAATAAAGTGGTGCGGGGCTGAGGGCGACTACAACGTGATGGTGATGGAGCTTCTGGGGCCCAGTCTGGAGGACCTGTTCAATTTCTGCTCTCGAAAGTTCAGCCTGAAGACGGTCCTTCTGCTTGCTGATCAGATGGTGAGAGGAATGAAATGCGCCTTATTTAACATCATTGCCTAAAACTGTCCTAACGTCACTGGGATGTGTGGAAGCTGTGGATCAAAGGCTTTACGGTCCCGTCAGTGGTTGATGGGAACTTGCTGTGCAGACTCGATCTCATCGTGTTTAGTTGGTAACATTTGCCTGACTTATCTTGTAGATCAGCCGGATTGAATACATCCACTCGAAGAACTTCATCCACCGAGACGTGAAGCCAGACAACTTTCTGATGGGGCTGGGCAAGAAGGGCAACCTGGTGTACATCATTGACTTTGGCCTGGCTAAGAAATACCGTGACGCTCGCACACACCAGCACATCCCCTACCGTGAAAACAAGAACCTGACTGGCACGGCCCGCTATGCCTCCATAAACACACATCTTGGCATCGGTGAGACATGCCCCCATGTTGTGACTACCATGGATGCTCCTGCAGTTCTCTAACCCCTGCTGTCCCCGCTCCGCCTCTTCCACACAGAGCAATCCAGACGGGATGACTTGGAGTCGCTGGGCTACGTCCTCATGTATTTTAACCTGGGTTCCCTTCCCTGGCAAGGCCTCAAAGCTGCCACCAAGAGGCAGAAGTACGAACGCATCAGTGAGAAGAAAATGTCCACCCCCATCGAGGTCCTGTGTAAAGGCTACCCCTGTAAGCTAAACGCCTCATATGTTAGTAAAACAGCCCCAGGATGGCCTTTGCTCTGACCTTTCCTCTTCTTCTTTCTTCCCTTTAGCCGAGTTTGCTACATACCTGAACTTTTGCCGCTCTCTCCGGTTTGATGATAAACCCGACTACTCGTACCTGCGCCAGCTCTTCAGGAACCTCTTCCACCGACAGGGCTTCTCCTACGACTACGTCTTTGACTGGAACATGCTCAAATTTGTAAGTTGTGTCTGAGCAACCCAAGGCTTTTCCCTGGTTAGTGATGTCATCACATGTTTGAATGTCGCATATTGGGGATAATTGGGGGCTCGTACAAATACCTCAGATTACATAAAGCTCACGTGGGGTGATTTGACATCCTGTTTTGGTTTGTTTTTTGGTGAAAAGTTCTAAATGAGGCATGGATTCCTTTTCCTCCTGCATCTTGTTGCTTCAACCCAGATTTAATAGCAGCTTGTGCTGTCAGAGTTGGTTGTGTTTGGTAGAAAATGCCTAAACTTCCCTGGAGAGTAATGGCAGCCTGTGTGTTGTGTGTCAGGGTGCCAACAGAGCTGTGGAGGATGCAGAGAGGGAGCGTCGGGAGCGGGAGGAGAGACTGAGGCACAGCAGAAATCCTGGAGCCAGAGGCATGGCTTCTGCTTCAGGCAGAGCTAGGGCACCTCAGGACACGGCAGCCCCCTCCCCACTCAACCCTGCTTCACACACAGGTCAGCAGATGGCCTCCTTCCATTAGATGGGATGTTCTCTAAGAGCCTTCCCAGGCTGAAGTCACTGCCGTTAAGGTAGCTGCAGGAGGCTTCCCCAAACGCTTGTCTCTGGTTTGTTTTTAGGAATGGAGAAGGAGAGGAAGGTGAGCATGCGTCTTCATCGTGGAGCACCTGTCAACATCTCCTCCTCAGATCTGACAGGACGTCAGGACACCTCTCGCATGTCCACCTCACAGGTAAAGCACTCGGCTTAGAGCAGGATCCAGAACTAATAGATCTAAATCAACAAAATAAAAGGTCAACCCAGACAGATACGTCTGTCAGTATGAGACGAGTCAGAGGAGAGCATTTGCACAGCAAAGAGGAAGCACGGAACATTGTCAGCACTTCCTGTTGGGACACACTTCCCCTTTGGTCTTTTGTCCTCCATGTTTTTCTTTTCTTTCTCCACTAGTCAAAGTTTTAACAAGCATGAAGTGACCCTAAGCTGCTCTCATTCCTGACAGTGAAGTACAACCATCACAAGAAACAAGCAAGAAACTTGAACCCAAACTTGACCAGCTTCGTGACTCCATGCCTCATCAAATACAGCACATTTCTTAACTCACCAAAATGAATAAAATAAATCCTCTGAACCTAAAGTTCAGCAAGTCAGTGTGACATGAAAACAACCTAGGATACAAACCAGGGCAGAAACGGCTGTCTGCCATGACAGGCTGCCTGAAAACAATAGTTTAGTCAGTTTGCATTTGTCAGATTTTCATGTTTTACAAGCTAAAATGTATCTAATAATTAATGAACAGTTTTCAGTTATTCAGTTAAATTTTATTTATATAGCACCAATTCACAACACACATCATCTGAAGGCACTTTAAGTTCAATCAAATCATACAGACTGGTCAAAAAGTTTCCTCTCTAAGGAAACCCAGCAGGTTGCATCAAGTCTCTCCAAGCAGCATTCACTCCTCCTGAAAGAGCGTAGAGCCACAGTGGACAGTCGTCTGCATTGTTGATGGCTTTGCAGCAATCCCTCATACTGAGCAAGCATGAAGCGACAGTGGAGAGGAAAACTCCCCTTTAACAGGGAGGAGAACCTCCAGCAGAACCAGAACCAGGCTCAGTGTGAACGCTCATCTGCCTCCACCCACTGGGGCTTAGAGAAGACAGAGCAGAGACACAGAAACACATATTGATCCAGGAGTACTTTCTATGTTTTATGATAATGGCAATGATCCGTCTTCTCTGGATGATGTCACAGCTAACAGAACGCCAGACCAGGTGTACCTACTATGAAGAGAAAAAAGACAGAGAATAAAAAGATAAAAGCTGAAATAACAACAAACTATGAGAATTGGAGAACAGTAGGAGGAAAATAGAACTTCAAACTGAGTAAACATGGTCCCCAGTAGTTTGGTGATTGGGTTCAGACGTGTGCAGGCATGTCCTGGATCAGTTTAGTGTTTTGCCGGGGTCTAAGCTTATGTTTCCTGGGAGTCTCTGGACAGGGTTCTGATAGAGTTAACTGGGTCTTACGAAGCTGATGAAATGTTCCAACATCTGACTCTGCACCTTCACACATGCAGCTAGAAAAAGTCAGGAGGCTCACATCTCCTTCTGCAGAGGATCTTTGTTGATAAAGGACTTGACAGAATGGATAGGCAGGTTTCCTCTCTGCTTTGTTAGCTGGACTTCAGATCACGTTCTCTTTGCAGTTTATACATCCACAGACAAACCTGACAGATAAAGCTTTTCTCCTGCTTGATAAACTGAGCTTTGCACATTAGTTATTAATCACCTCTTACACTGGGCTGCAGTCAGGGCTCTGCCAGTCGTTCGTCAGTCTGAGGGAGAGCTGAGCGGGTCCAGAAACCCAGAACCCACTGCTGTCTACTGCTAAGATGAACATCAGGGGAAAGGTCCAGCCCTGATGTGTTAGAACTTTACACATTTGTCATTCTAGAGTGGGCTTGGCCTGCATTACCTTACTGTTTGGGCCTGAGAAGGGCTGGTGTGGAGGTTTAAAATGTGAAGCCTTGGTGCTGGTCTGTGATCTGATGCCTGTCTACTCCTAATGTAGAATTAGTTTTGTGCTGGGCAGTTTTCTAGGACTTTGATTCCCTGCAGATGTTTATTCCTCTTTACTACTTTACAGAATCCAACTCTCAGAAATCCCCACTGTCCCTTTTGGTAACCCTTTCTCTCCATCAGACAGGCCAGGCCAGTTCTACTGAAAATATTCAAGTGTTAATGAGTCTTTGAATGAACCTGCTTCTAGTGGATTTTTCGGTTCCAGGTGTTTAAGGTCAATGTCGTTGTTTTCCAGGCCCTGTCCCGGGTTACACCAAGCGGCCTCCAGTCTGCAGCTCCTCGGTGAAATCTTCCTCTCTGCACATCCACTGAGGACGCCTCAACATGCATCCCCTGCAGCACACGCACTCTCTCACACACATATTCATAAAGATTAGCTGGACTCTCAGATGACACCGAGAACCGCTCGCCAGTGCACCACAGTCTGCCTGTACATCTATTCACTTAATATGAGAAGAGATGCACAGTCAGCAGGTTGTGTACGTGTCTGTGTGTGAGAGGGAGAGAGAGATGGGCAGGTGGAGACCTGTTTGGTTGCCTTAACAACCATCTTGGTAAAGTAGAAGCAACAGCAGCCCCTCTTCCTCACTCAAGGAAGATGTAAAAACTCCTCCCTGCTGTTGATGAAGCCATTGATTCACTTTTCTCTGGCATCTTTTTTTTTTTTTCCTCCCAACTTTTGATTTTATTTGTTTTTAATCTTTTTTTTTTAGCATAAAAACATCTCCTTCACCAGCTGATCAGCATGAAAATGGAGAATGTGTTGTCTGTTAAATGTTAATTTGTTGGATTTCCTTTGATAAGAGTCAGATGGAGAATGAATCCATCATGGCGGTTTTTGAGCACAGTGCCTAAACTCTGTGTATTCTATAAAATACTTCATACCCGCCGTCAACACCTGCTTATTTTGTTCTTTTCAGGTGTATGACGAGTCAAGGTAGGGTAACATGTGGATGTCTGAGTTGTTTCTGTCCATGTCCTCAGGTTTGCTGGAATCAGGACGATGTTGTAATATCATAAAGGCGCAGCACATTTAGTTTGTCTTCAGGTTGTCTGCTGTGGGAAAAGCTGTGAATGGAAGAGTGAGTCAGGAGCTCAGTCTGTCCACACCAAACTTCTGATGTTTTCCTTTTCACTCAGTGCATAGTGATGTGGCTTTTGTGTGTATTTGTGTGGTTTTGTCCTAGGGGTTTCCAAGCTCACATGTGGGGGATAACCTTGTTCATTTCTTTTTATATATATAAATATATATATAGAAAAGTAAACCTTTTGTAAGCTTTTAAGTCCACAGCATCTTTAGCCTCATCCTTAGACCTGTGTCCCTCTGCTTCCACTGAGTAAAACACCTTTTCTTTCTCCAAAGCACAACTTGTCCATTTTCTAGATAAACTTCAGCATCAGAGGAGGTTTGGAAGTGATTTCAGGATATTGCACGTTTTTTCACTCGTATAGCTAAAGTCATAAATGTCATTAATGTTGTGATGAGTGTTGATGAATGCGTGGCTGGGACAGTGTGAGAGCTGACAAACTCTGTTCTCAGGACTTAGTGGACGAACCGATTCTAGATGCTTGTTAACAACTAAATAGTTTGGCTTTAAAAGGACATTCTTGTAGAAAGGACATTTGGAGTCTGGGACAGTTCTAATAACAACCAAGGGCTTAATGATTATCACAAAGAACCCCTTAAATCCTTTAAAGTCAACTTTGAACAGACAGGCTGAACATCGGAAATCTCCCACCTGCTACTGACTTCAAAGCTTTTCCAGTACTGTGGTGATCTAGTTTAAAATTCTGTTACGGCTCACGCCTTCCTGTTTAGATAGAAAATGGACATGCTTTGTTTAAAGCCCGGCATTACGGAAGCAAAGGAGGTTTTTAGGAGCTGTGGATTGAGTGTTGCGTAGTGAAAGGTGGTCATGGCTGAGTCTCCAGCTGGAGCGCCAAGCTTTGGTGCTCCTGGTGATCTGATCTGCAACCTGCCGATTTTAAAGTAGGAATTCCTTGATGTGATAGACCGATACAAAGTATTTGTAGGCCATTTTCTGTAGATGCGGGAATGGGTTGTAGTTGTAACTTGTACATGTTCCTTCTGTTGTGTATAGGATATGCCTGTTTACCACGTCCTACTGAGCTGCTGTAGGCTTGTGGACGAGTTGTTCATAGAGGGACTGGGAATGCTTCACTCCATTAGGGTTCCTGCAACCACCTTTTTCTTTCACTATATGTTTCACTTTGTGGACTTGAAAACAAATTGATAGAATAACTTGTATGTCTCACAGAGGATGGTTATGACTAATGCAAGTACATGTTTCCATGGAATAGTTTTCTGTGGCGTCTGCCTCTGGCAGGAAGCTTCTTATTTTGTCACCAACTGTCCAATAAAGGTTCTAGGTGTACTGGATCCAGGTCCCACGCTGTATCTTATACTGTAGAATCATGGGAATCTCTTCTGTTTTTCCACACTTTCACTCCCATCTTAATATTTTGCTCTTCAGTTGTAATGCCACTGTATTTGTGTATTTTAAAATTGTGTAAATAAATTAAAAAGTACTTGTATGTGTGCATGTTTGATCTGATGATGTACAGTTGGAATCTGTGACGAGTTTGAGGATAAAACAGGAGGATACTCCTGAGAAACTGAGATAAACATGATGGGTTGGGGAAGCGTAAATGTCCAGCTGTGCAACTGAGCATTAACAGGAGAAGCAGATCCTCCTGCCATGTAGAGCTAGACTCGTTTGAACTTCTGTATCTGCACAGACATTGGAGTGAGCGCTTCAGGATGTCTACTGGACTCCACTTGTAGTGTTGTAAGCTGGAAACATTGACGTGTAGCTAGGTGAACGTTATTGTTCCAAAGCCAGAAATGGCAGCACAGTATAGCTAAGGGGTAAGCTCTGGTACCATCAGTGGGTAATTAAGGGCTAATTTAAGACATTTTGCTTTACCAGCAGCATGCAGAGGTGGAATGCAGCCCTGATTTAACCGCCTGTGCTCCCTACTAATCAGAACAGGCCGGGTTTAAAGATGAAATTGTCCCAAACGAGTACATGGCCAAAACAGATCCAGGTCCACTTTTTGAAGAGCTCTTGCACCGATGCTCACGTTTGCACCGACATCCCTCAGTAAAGGTCTGACACGGCACTTTAGAGCCTGCTGGGTTGTACCTTCTGGTCCACTGTGCTCTGCAGGGGTAAAACTGCATCTCTACTGGCGTTCTGCAGCGGCTGCCACTTCTGCCGTGCCTTGAATCATGACACCAGCTCTGAATATGAATATATCCACGTGTGTGAAATCCAAGTATCACATGACCTGTCGATATAAACACAACTTTTCTGAAAGGCCCAGAGCCTGCATCACTAAGCAAGAGGTGAGACTTCACACCTGCAAGACCAAGAAGAATAAAAAGAAAAAAAAGTTGTTACTGTTAAAAACAAGAAGGCATGCTTTGGGTTTTCCAAATGGCATGTGGGCAACTCCTCAAATTTATGTAGGAAGGATCTCTGGTCAGATGAGACTAAGATGGAACTTTTTGGCCACCAAGAAAACACTGTCTGGAGCAAAGCCAACACATCCCATCACCTCAGCAACACTATCCTCAGAGGGAAACATGTTGGTGGCAGCATCATGATGTGGGAAGGTTTTTCAGCAACAGGGAAACTGGTCCAAGTTGAGAAAGAGAGACGTATGCTGCTGAATACAGGGATAGTGGATAGAGGTTCACCTTCCAGCAGCACCATGAGCTGAAGCATACTGCAGAAGCAACACACACTGGCAGCTTGAAGCTGGCTCTACAAAGTACTGACTGCAGGGGAGGTGAAGAGTTATGCATGCTGAAGTTATTTGTCGTTTGCTTCACAATAACAACAAAATACACCTTCAAAGTTGTAGGCGTTTTCTGTAAATGAAATGGTGCAAACCCTGAAACAATTTATTTTAACTTCACCTTGTGAGGCAACAAAACATGAAAAATGTCAAGCAAGGCAGTCCTCCAACTAAATGCCCTACTCTTGTGAAAAGCTGCCTACACCCCTGATTACCCCAAAACTGTCAGAATTACTCCAGAAGCATGATACCTTATAGGCTAAAGCCCAAAATCTGAGCTGTACTCTGATTGGCTTATATATGTAGGGAATTTATACAACGCTCTTCTGTCACAATGACCTCTCAAAGCACTTTACACTAGAGCCACATTCACCCAATCGCACTCACTCTCGTGCACCATTATGCAGATCGGTGGGTAAGCTGCGGTTAAGTGCCTTGCCCAGGGGCACATCAACCTGTGACAGAGGAAAGCTGGAATTGAACACAATCTTCCCATAGCAAGATGACCACCCACTGGGCCCGCAAAGGTTCTAGAAAACTATGATGTTCCTGAAAGAAGACACAAATATCTTAGAGCAGGGGTGTCCAAACCTTTCGGTACATGGGCTAAAATTGTCAAGTCAAAGGAACTCGAGGGTCAAAAAATTAACAAAATTTTCTTAAACCCCAAAAATTTGGTAATTCTTTTACCTGCTCTATAAAATATGATCATTTTAAATAAACTAGTTAGTAAGATTTTTTTTTGCTGGAAATGAATGTGTAAATCACTGTAGATCCAAAATTAAAAAAGGGTTTTGCTCATTTGTTGCATTAAAAGTTGGTCATCTAGTTTGCAAATTATTTTGAATAATTAATTTGATTCTTTAACAATGATAAACTTTACTCTTTTTTTGTCTAGCAATGTAACAACAGTATTTGGGTCAGTTGTTCTTTGAAAACACTTGCTGTAATTAGCCGATTTTAATAATTGAATTCAAAGCAGATGTTATTGCATCAAAGTCTGCATTTGCGTAATTAAATGTTATTGGATAGACGAATACTTTGTGTTGTACTTAACATTTTCAATAGTAGAATTTTGACTTTTCTGTAATAATTTGGCCTAATTAAAAACTAAAATCTTCCATCTGCATCAGCCACCTATGCTGGTGGGCCAAATCTTTCTTGAAATGCAGTTGGGGGGGGGGCACCCATAATCTTTACAGGGGCTCTAAAACAAATACTCTAAAACTCCCTGATAAATGGCTGCTCTGATTTTGGACATCAGAAAACACAGCAGACCAACACCAGCAGATAACATGACTCCCGCATCATCACTGGAAACGTACCACTGGACCTCACACAGCTTGGACTCTTTGGTTCTCCACTCTTCGTCCAGACACAGGGACTCTGATTCCCAAATGAAATGAAACATGTACTTTCATCTGAACAGAGGACTTTGAACCACTGAGAGCAACAGTCCAGCTCTGCTTCTCCTGAGCCCAGGTAAGATGCTTCTGAAGCTGTCTCTGGTTCAGGAGTGGCTGGACACAACAAAGCTCTGACTACAGCAAGAACTGTACTGCCTGTGAAATACACATAGTACTATGTACGTTTTTGAGGTGATGCAATGATTTAACCACTGGGAGGCGCTGTGAAATAAGCTTTATTTGTATATTGACAACAGTTACACAACAGGTCATAGTGACCTTCCCTGGAAGATGTTCAAGAAAAAAACAACTTAAACAGAACAAACACAGTATCAAAAAATCATTTATTATTCTTGGTAGAATGGATAACAGGTAGGTCTGAAGGTATGTGCTGCTTATTCAGATATCCATGCTGAAAGGAGGCTGTATGAACCTACATGTTCCCTGTGGAGGGGGGATGTTAGGGACAAACTGAGCATCAGCAAACGGCCGAATTTACCCCACAGCATCAGAGTTTATGATGAACACACCGTCAGTCACAGCAATGCAGGGAAGAGTTAGAGGAAAGCAACAGCTGCAGAGGTACAGATCAAAGATAGCCTTTGTGTGCACAGTCTAAAGTAATTAAAGGATATCCTTATTTTAACTTCTGTTAGTACACTAACTGAATATTTGATCATTTGAGAAAGAGAAAGAAACCGGGACTGATTCAACATCTAAGACGAATAAACAAACAAGGCTGACAAGGCCAAGCCCATAAACATGCAAAGCTAAAAGAATCCAGAGCATGAAACCAAAACAAGATAGGACCAGAAAAACAAGGCTGACGTCAGGAAATGCAAAACCAGAGCTATGAATACAGCTGAGCTAAAACGAAATCCAAGAGAACAGGGAGAGTCAGTGATGGAATGGCTGCAGAGAAACAGACTCTGGGGACTAAGGTCTGAACATCTCAACATTTCCTTCTATTCACGCTTTTTACGGCAAGATACCACTGATACCAGGACAAAACTGTTTCTACGGGACGTTTTTCACATCTCAAACATCTTTTATGCTTCGTGTTGTTTTAAAACACGATTATCCTTGTTTTTCATTTGGAATTTTAAGTGGTTGATCAAACAAAGTTGTGAATAACTGTAAAGTTAAGGCGAGGCACATTATTTGTATGGTGCGTTTCAGTCACAAGATCATTTAAACTGCTTTACAAGATGAAACATAAGAAAGGAAAACACAACAAAAGTAAGAATAGAGTAAAGAAAAGTTGGACTACAGACTGAAATTAGTGGTGTTTCTGTTAATAGTTTAATAAGAAAAGACACCTTTAAACAAATGAGGTTTTAAGATTCGTTAAGTAAGGGCCTTACTTATACAGTAAGTATAAAAACTGTAAAAACTGATTATTCCTTTAACTTTAAAATGAAAGGAATATAATCCTTGTTTCTTTCTTTCTTTTTACAGTTCCAACCATGTTCTCATCTAGCTTCCCCTTTCCTGATGAAGAAAAGCATCCCTATAGTATGTTACTGCCACTGTTTGACTGAGGATAGCAAGGTGATGTTCCAGCTGTTGCGGAGTGTGGATTTTCCTCCACATCTGGCCAAAATGTTCAGTTTTGGTCTAATCTGACCAGAGCACCTTCTTCTACATGGCCTGTGGACTTTATTGGCTGTTCATCAACCGTGATCTTCTTCTTATCATTCTCGCCATCGCACTCTGAAGGCCGTGTTAAAGATGAATGAAAATCTGTTGACCTCTGAACGTACTCTCAACAGTCCCTTTAGTCAGGGATCTCTGGCAGTATAATCAGCCATAAGTTAGGTCATATTTTCTGTCATCGATCTTAACCTCAGTTGTCCTTGCATGCTCCAGGCATGGGAGTGAACCTGGCCACTCTTCTGATCTGGGACAAGGATGGTGGTAACTGGGGTTCATTCAGCATCAGTACCATGCCAGCGTTGATGTCTGTATATGAATGCTGTCCAGAACATGCCAGCAAGCATCAGAGAATGCCTCCATTTGCTTAGAAGTTCTGACTTTGGATAAACTACTTGAGGTGAGAAGACATCAGGCCGGCCCATAAGAAGACAGTTAGCTCTCACTGGATCAGAGTCCACCGGGTCAGGTGAAATATATCCAGGAAGGTTAGCATTTAGGAGGCCCTCAGTTTTAAGAAGAACAGTTGTGAGGACCTCCCCTGGCCACCTAGGCTCCTATGAAATGTGGTGCAGCCAAAAGACTGTCATGAAAACTATTCTGTTGTTTGGCTGGACCCTGTTTTAGGCCTGGATTAATATAACTAGAACCATCTTCTCCACCAGGGAAATTTGTGCCTTTGCCTTTGCTATGTCGAGCCATGAATCTGCAAGAGCCATATGAGAAATGCATCACAATCAAGAGAACTTTGCACCCCAACGTTTACAGCTCTGGTGTTAAGAGATTTGAGAAAAATATGTCATCCTATCTGGATCATAAAGAGATTATAGCAATGCATATCAATGGAATAAAATACTGGTTTAAACAACTGGAGTTAAGGGCATGGAAGATCATCCATTTTATTGAGTCTCCACTAAAGATCCACACCTTCCCAAGAATCTTGGCAAACACGTGCACTTTTCATGAACCGCTCCTTACCAGCGTCCTTCCATCTGCCACTGGAAATATTTCCAAGCAGGCAAACTTGTCGTTGTTGTAAAGAAAAAGAAAAAACTACTAGTATACCTTCAGTCAGATGAGCAGCAGTGCACAGTAACAGGTGGGGGAAAGGCAGCCATGCAATACTCTATACTCCATATAGCCTGAGAAAACTCTGGTCTCCTCGGCACGTTTACTGGCATCTCATTAAAAGCACATTAGATACATATAAATAACCCAAAATTATTCATACCTAATACTTTAAACCATAATTTAGGTTTAAATTATTTTTTTCCATTTTACCAACATGTTTCTTCTGACTGAAAGTAATATTAATGTTTTAGAGAGGCCCTGTCAGGTGCGCCCTGCGCTTCACCAGGCTCATTAGTGCCACTGGTCATTCGACACCTGAGACACTTGGTACCTCTAGCTGTTCGTGTCCTGTTACCTTGTTTTTCCTCTCTATCTAATATACAAAGCCCCCTGGCCTCTGCTATATTTCTTCTATCTGTTCCTTGTGAACAACGTCCTGGTTACTCTCCCTGGTGGAGTACAATTTTCCCACCTCCTGTTCATCACTGCAATAATTACTTAGATCCCAGCCTCCACAACAGGTGTCACACCTAGGCCCCTTTGTCAGTTCCCCTCTCTGCTTTACCTGTCCTGCTTTATTTGGATTACCCATCACTAGCAGCAAGGGCCTGTCCAAACATGATCTCATTCCTCTCAGCTGATTACCTACTCAGCTCACTGCTCTCTCCTCCTTCCCTTCAGTGACTTATACCACTGAAACCCTTCTTGGATCCAGCACCTGACACACGCTTTTTCTTTTTTAAATAAAGGGTTTAACCTTTAAAATATACCTGAAACTATGATAGGCCCAGCCTGAGTTGAAATTTGAGAGAGAATCTGTGTTGGGAGTGCAGTGTGAGGGTGATGACAAGGATTCCTTCCAACCTTGAACACTTGAAGCTCATTGTCCATAATAAATTGTCAAAACACCACAGGAAACGTGCAAAAAGCGGGCCAGCAATAATAAGGTTTTTTTTCCTACTGATTTTTTTAAATTAATTTTTTTTAAATTAGTTTATGTGTCAGGGACAATGCAGCGCACATTATTACATTCATAATTGTAATAGGCAGAGCCATAACAAAATGTGTAGATGTGTTGCATGAAAGGTTTCTAGCCTATAGGCTAATTTGCAACCCCAGTCCCCAGTCATTTCTTTTGAGATGGGCATTAATAATAAAATTATTATATATATATATATATATATATATATATATATATATATATATATATTTATAAATTGTTTGTAACAAAACAATTTACTATTTCTCAAACTAATCAGATTGTTTCATGACCTTGTGAGACATGTCTCTCATTTCCCATTAGAACCAAACCATGTGTTGAGTGGAAATCATCTAAATGTATGGTAATTCCATGTATGGTATACATTATTTTGGGCTTCACTGTACATGATGTGTCATCCCCCTGGCAGGTGGTGCTTTGTATTCAGGGACATTTTGTCAACACAGCCTGATGGCTGAGCTCTCTGAATGTGTGAGCGCTGTCTGAAGCCACACACACTCTTCATCCAGCATCCATCAGGAGATCGACCAGAGGCGCAGTCCGGGAACCGTCAGGAGGATGATGGTGAGGCCGTTCCCAACACAGCCCAGTAAAAACAAAGCATAGAAATAGCTACTCATGGTGCGGCGCGGCGCAGCGGGCGCTAGGACCCAGCAGCACCTCGGCCTGCCCCCGCGCTGACGCTCTCCGGGCAGACGTGCAGGTTGAAACGCTGCTCCGGTGCTGAGGCTGATGAGGGACGGCTCCTGCTCCATCATCCGGTAAGACGCGCAGCAGTTTCCCTCTGAGCCCATTTCTGGTCTGGATCCCGAACAACACGACCTGACCACAAAGGCGTCTTACTTTTCGCATTCTCAGCGTTAATCAAAACGTCCGTCACATGCGATTATTTACCGTCAGTCGGCGTTTTCATTTCTGGGACGACTGCGTGAGACGCATCATGTCGCAAGCTGCGTGAGGTTTTGTTGACGTTTTAGAAGCGACCTCATCCGGCAGGAAATGACTGCAGCAGCATCCAGGCTGCAGGTGTGAGGCTGCGCTCATCTGACGACTGAAGGTAGATCACAGTGTACTCTGGTCAGGACGTGATGCAAAGCTTTTATTGGGACCGTTAAAATATTATGTAGGAACTGTAGTCAGCTGTGTTAAAGTTGCAGACATAAATCTAAAAGAGGAACATATTTGTAGAACACAGTGGGTGGTAAGGGAACTCAACATGAGTTTTGTGAATTAGAAACGGGTTTTGTTTTTAAAGGTTTATTTAGCTCGAATGAATCTTTTTTCTGTCAGTTCTTTTACAATCTAAATTTAATTTAATTTTAGCACCAATTAACGGCTACATTTCCGTTCATACAGTACACTCTATTCCAGTATTCGGTAAACATATCACCCATCCATCCATCATCCATCCATCCATCCATCCATCCATCCATCCATCCATCCATCCATCCATCCATCCATCCATCCATCCATCCATCCATCCATCCATCCATCCATCCATCCATCCATCCATCCATCCATCCATATGTTTGCTAGACCCACTTATTCTTTTCAGGGTTACATACATGTGTCAGATTATTAAATAAATCTTATTATCAGACAAATATATTCTGAGCAAATGCAAAATCCAGTTTTCAAATGATGATGTATCAAGGGAGAAAGCTCTACAAACCAACCTGGGTGTATGTGAGACAGATAACTGCGCTGTGAACCTAGCAACTGCTTTTGCTACCCCTGGCAGTGTGTTGTTGTTGAAGCCGTTCAAACGTGGGCTTTAATATGGCGTGGATCATTGTGCTGCTGCGTCACCAACATGAGCTGAAGGTCGCAAACTGTTGGACTTGCTGAAAGAGAAGGAAGCAATGTGCTGCCAACGTGAAGAGACAGCTTAAACCAGTCTGATGTACAGACCAGGTGTAAGGTGTGATTAAAGACAAATTAAAAAAAGTTATTTTTAAAAAAAAATATGTGGTTAAAAATATTTGTGCAAGAGATAAATTTAAAAGCAAAAATAAAGTGTGGCACCTACACAGAATCATTCTGTCTTTTTGAAATACGGGTCAGACTCTTTTTAGGTTGATGATGTCACCTTCCCTTCTGAAACGTGTTACCTGGAGACACTGGGTTGTTGGATGTTTGCTTCACCAAACCGGCATTTCTACTGATCTGCTCATCTCATCTGTTTCCTCAGCCGGTTGTAAATTAGCTGATGGATCCACTGCCTGCTTGATCACTGTTAAAACAGAGACTTTACAGCCTTTATGTGTAGATGCTTTAGGAAGATAAAGAATCCTTTAGGAATCAAAGATGTAGGAAAAACACGATGGATTTAGAATTAGACACTAAATAACTTAGGGTTTGTGAGGCTGTTGTTTATTTAGGTGGCTGAGCACTTCTGCAGAGCCTTAGGGAGCATATAAATAACAATGTTGGGTGGGTGGGTAAGGGGGGGGGGGCATTACAAAACATAGGACACAGCAGTGCTGTAAATTAGACTTGTTGTTTTTCTGGATCTGCTTGTTTGTAGACGTCAGTCAGCTGGAGGAGAACAGAGAGGGCATCTCACAGACGAGTGTTCAAATCAAATACTTTCTGCATATTTGATTCTGTTTCCCCAAAAGTAATAGGCACTACATCCATTATTCAACAGTTAGTGCTTCAGTGGCTGGTCGAAAGATCCTTCTAGTGGCCTTTGCTAATGTGTGACATTTGCAGCTTGTCTTTTGGTTTTTAAGGGCTGGGACACAACCTTCTTCAGCAGTAAAGCATGATCAGTGGCTTTAAGGTCAGGTGTCAGACTTGGACAGTCAGGAGAACTGTTCCATTGCATGGTCAGTGAATGCTTTGCTGGTCTTGTAGTAGGGATGGGAACACTACGATTGAATCATTCATTCATTCTTTAAATGACTGACTCCATGTAAAGGTTGTGGTAGCAACAAGGGGAGCTTGGTAACCCAGAGCCTCCCAGTCTCCGTCACCGTCACCTCCTAAATGTTCAAACTGAATGATCTGTAAAGGGACAGACAAACCGCATGAGTCTCATTATGCTTCTGGGCTGCCTGGTGCTAAACTCTGGGAGAAAACCAACTGATACTAACATTAACATGGCCAACCTGGGCCGTGTAAACAAGTAATTGCCCCCATAACCTTGTAACTAGCTCTGGTTAACTTGGCAGCAGTGCTTTTGTGATAACAATAATATTTTACATTTCCTCGGCGTAACTTTGGCCCTCTCGTCTTTACAGAGTGTTTGGAATCAGCTGTAAAACAATGCTGCAAAATAACTGTAACAATAACTGTAATTATAACTCTAACCACAACCGTAACTATAACTGCAACTGTAATAACCAACATGCAATAACTAATGTGCAATTATATTTAATACACTGTGCAATAATCTTGAAAGAAGTGACTTCTGCTGCTGCTACACCCGGATATATGTCAATACACACGCGTATAAGCCACAGTGAATGTACAGAAGACATCCTCTGCCTTATTTCTTTTTGTATTTTTCTTTTTTTCTCTCTTTCTTACCTACTCCTTTTGATCCATGGTATAACGATGACACACTATATATTTGATGCACCTCGTCCTACTTGACTCCTTCTTCCTATGACTACTGATTACTGAGCCGATGTGACATGTGCATTTCTCCAACGTGAGATCAATAAAGCCTATCTTATCTTATCTTATCTTATTGGAGGGGGTTTCGACCATGAATGGCGGCCTGATGGAGTTGTCTGATTTGGATCTTATTTGGTATACACACAGACCAGCATACGGTTTGTCTGTACATCTGTTGACTACCAAGTAGCTTGTATTTGTGGAACACTGCCACACGACACAAGTAATAGTTTCAGGAATAGACCGTTGGTATTATGGAACAGTTTCCAGTGTGTCCCACAGTGCAAACAGTGAATGAAGGTCACAGATGTAGGACGCCTTGTGGACAGGTCATTGCTAGCACTAAGGAGTTTCATGCAGTGTTGCAGGATGGCAGATACTCCATACCATCTTTACCTGCTACCTAGACACATATATTAGATTCTTGACCGCACCATGTCTGCCTGAAGACTGTGATGATGTCTGGAACCATCCCCACAGCATAGGCTTTTATTAACACCAAAGGCGACTTGGTTGAAACAGCACCGGGACCAGGAGGCATGGACTGATGATGGGTGGCTCCTATCATGGAACGACTCCTTTGTGCAGGTGTGGTTTCACTGATCTTAGGTTTAGGGTTTGTTTAAAACGCGATCACAATATTAATGAGTTGCATCTTTGCTTCTTTCATTTCCTTCTTTCATGTTTGTAAAAGAGTAGGTAGAAGCATTGGCTTAAACATTCCAATCACATTACAAACTCACTCTACTGCTGCTGCACTGTCTACGCGGTTTGCAATTTCCAAACGGTATCGATTGCTTTTATGGCAAAACAAATAAGATAAAAGAGGCGTTCTCAAACAGCAACGACAAAAAACTATTTAACTATAATTGTTCTATATTCCCCATAGAATAAAACAAAACAAGAAACTGTTTTTTAACACCATGTTTTATGTGTTCTAATTCATATGTATGTTGCTGCTTTTATCAAACATTTTATTCCATACTTAACCTAAAACATAATAAGCCAGGGTTTCTCAAACCTTAGTTGTAGACAGAAGACCTTTTAGTGTTCATACGGTAAACAAGAAAGAATCAACTGCTTAAGGAAACCAGGACTCACATTGGAGAATCTCATCTATCCCAATTTATCTTGTTCCAGTTCCAGTTTGTAAACCGGAGGGATTTGCTAATGGACTCCTCTGTGATCAGGCTAAAGGCTGATACATACTCTGCAAGAACCGAGAAAGTTGTTCTTTCAAACATTTGGAAGTTTCAACTTCCGAGGACAAAATGAATCTCATAATTAAACTGTATCTGCGGGTTAATCAAGCAGTTATAAATAGATAAAAAATAGTTTCCTTTTGTTGTTTTTTATGATATAACATAAAACTGCAGAGGTTCTGGTTCTTTGTCAAGATGGTGGTACTTGGAAGGCTTGCTATTTACCAAGATGATACTTTCATCTTGGAATCAGAATCACTGCTCTGGAGGTACTTAGTAGGTATTTTTAAGCAGGGTTCTATTCAGAGGTGATACGCAGCCAGCATCTTCACTGCAGTACATAACTCTCTTAGCATCCCAAGCTGTATTAGCTTCACTTGAAGGAAAATAGTCTTTTCAGGCAGACTTTTCTTTCTTTTCAATACCAGAATAAAGTTTAAACATGCTAAATAACGGCAAAATGGATTCCAAGAATAAAATTAAAATGTTTGATTTTATTCTTTTATTTTATTTTGGTGATTTAAGCCAAAAGAATTTGAATAAAGCAGAAATAGTATCTTTAACAAAAGGTGAAATGTTGAAACGGCTGTGTTCTTTCCAAACAGGTCTGATATGCATCGGGATAGCCTAGTGTTAGGAGGCGCTGCATGGAGAGAGTTATTTACTGCAGGTAAATTATTGACGTTGGTGCTATTGTTAATCACGTAACAGAAGCCCTCTCTGAAACAGACTGAATGACCAATGTAACAATGTAACACCCTGCATCCTAATGTGTTTCAGAAATGACAAATTTTAATATAAAACTGGAGGTAATAATCAAATAAGAGGCCAATTGTTACTCCTTAAAATGATTTATTTGATTTTTAAATGTACAAAGCCGGCATTGCACTAGCAGTTGTTTTAGAAATAAAAGGAATGTTATGTCTAACTCAACTTATTGAGAAAACTTGAGAAAATAAAACATTGCTCTGGTTGATTTCTTATTTTACAGTTTTTCTAGCAGCTGGTCCAATCCAACCAACATTTTTTCAGTCCATGACTGCTGAGATGAATCACGTGTGATTCTGAGGATTTGTGAGGAGAGCCCATCATCAGAAACTGTGTGAGTCAATGCTGCACCACTCTTTAATCTTACCAATAAATACAGAATAATTTGTCAAAGGCGGTATGAAAAAATATTGCCAGGAGCGATGTGGATCCATTGTGAAGAAAGACATTTAATCTGAGAGTGAGCCACGTGCTGCTGGTCAGCATTTCACATGCTGCGGAAATTCAATCCAATGTCTTGATGTTTTATCTTTGTTCCAGCGTCTCGCTGCCCCCATTAAGGCCCAGCTATAAAGCACCATGGGAGGTGTTGCGGTGGATGTTGGCGCACCGGGTGTGAAGGCTCCAGATGGAGGATGGGGCTGGGCAGTCCTGGCTGGATGTTTTGTCATCACAGGCTTCTCTTATGCATTCCCTAAAGCAGTCAGTGTCTTCTTCAAAGAGCTGATCCGCGAGTTTGATGTTGGATACAGTGACACTGCCTGGATCTCCTCCATCCTGCTGGCCATGCTTTATGGGACAGGTAGGTTGCTGCTGATTGCACGATACACACATAAAATTATCAATTAGCAACATGGAGGTCAGTGTACCATGTAATTCAGTTTATATTATACTATATTATTAAGGTAACATCTGATGTTACTTAACTCTGACCTAACCATGTGACCCATGTCAGTGGTATCTGACAGGAAGTTGTTTTTTTCTATCTCTCTGATCTCTAGAAACATTCCCTTTACAACTTTTCGTTTATTTACCACATGTTTTTTTTTTTTAAATGCAGTTGGTAGTAGCTATTGTTGCCTTGCAGCAAGATGGTCCTGGGGACAAATCCCATGCCTGGGGTCTTTCTATGTGTCATTTGTATCTTCTCCTTGTGCATGCATGGGTTCTTTGGCTTCCTCTCTCTCTGGTCTCTCTATAGCGTCCTTTGAAATCAAGAATCAAGAATCTTTTATGGTCACCGTGTGTTACCGTGGTGAAATGTCTTCCGGGACATACACCAGCTTACCACAATAAACAACAAGCAACGAGAGATTAAAGCTTCCGAAAAAACTAAAACAGAAAGTCTTTAGGGTCTGCTGGGACTCGTATGAGTTCCGAAAGTCAGTCCTATTTAAATATAAGCATGAGCATGGTTGTTTGTCCTGTGTGTCTCTGTTTTGCACTGTGATTGACTGACGATCTGTTCAAGGAGTAACCCGCCTCTCGTGCAATGGCTGCTGGATGGATAGTTGTTTTTATTTAAGAATTATTTATTGGTTTAATGTAGGTCATACAAGGTTAACTGCTTTTTATCTGCATATTGAATCTCTAAAGCACCTACATCCCTTTTAAAGTGCATCCATAGAAACATAGTCTGACCTTCTACATATTAACCTTTTACTGCTTCTGTAGGACTGGTAAAAACGTATAAGGTTTGCAAACCCAGACAGTGTAGAATAGGAAGCATCTTACTCCACTCTCCTTCAGCCGACCTCTTCTGTTGTTTCAAAGAACGACAAAAACAATAAATGGACTCTGGATGATTTTATAAAAATAATAATCAGAGAGATAAAGCAAAAATGATTATTGACTGTAAGATGATCCAATGATTACCGTTAAACCAGTTTACTAAGCAAGCCAAAGTTTGAGCCAAAATTATATTATGTTGTTTTGTGACTGATTGTTGAAATTAATGATGAAATACAAATTCAACTAATTGCACAGCTCTAGCTTGTGAATGCAACTGTAACATTTTATTGAATATATGTCATTATCATCAAAGATGCACACTGATAACATCAGAGAGCAGGTATCAAGTGACTCCTGATAGCAGAAGGTAGTCTGAGGTGACGGATCACTCCACCCATAGCAGAGCTATTCTGCTGTATGTGACTGAAACAAGAGGGGCATACCAATGACTGTGGTAGCCAGCAATACATTTTTTTTCCTCATAAAGATCATGTGTACAGAGCAGGCCTTACATCCCTAGAGACCATCACTCTCTGTTTTTTTGTTGATAGGAAATACAGCTGTTTGTCTTGTAAGCACATTAGGATGACATTCTTTGTAATGTAATATCTGTAAATCTTGGTGAAATTTGGTTGGTTGCTACGGTTTGACATCAGTAGCATCAGGCAAATGAAAAACTAAACAAGAGCAAAACTCCAAGCAACACAGACATAATGCAACAACCATTGTGCTTTTTTCATCCTTCTATGGCTAAACGTTTCTGTCTGGTAACTGTTACGGTAAACTGTGTTTTAACAATTCTATTTTCATTAACTTTAATTTACGGAGATCAGCCCAAAACTCCAGCTCTGTGTTCCATACCCCACAGGGGAATCTCCACTGTTTGGGAACCACTGTAAGACATTTGGAAAATTAGCAACCAACCTCCATACAAACACTGGGTTTCTTTGAGGAGATAGCCAAGCTGTTTGTGTTGTTGCCCTGGCAATGACAGACAATAAATCTGAAGATGGGGCTTAACTTCTGAAGGTGCCACTCACCCAAACATGTTGTTGGCCCTGAAAATAAATTTCAAGCTAATGCTGCACATGTGATGGTGGGAAAGTGTAGACACAGATGGAATCTGCAGTCAAAAATCCTCTTCCTTTTAGCTCATTTGGTTCAGACAAAGAGAAAAAAAGGATTCTGCTACAGCTAATTATTCTAAGTTAACATGTAGAAGGAACTCTTGCAGACACTATTTAATGACTTAGTTTATTGATGCCATCTGCAGACATCAGTAGATGTTTTTACTGAGATTGGGCACATGATAAAAGAAGACATTTTCTGGCAAGCTTTCTATTCACAAGACCCACAGTTCCCTTTTTGGTCTGGCTGTTGCCTCCCTGCTTGAGCTACCTGTCTTGGCCGTAGCATAAACTGTGTTGTGTCCTGTTAGCGTTAGTCCTTCCCTTAAGTCCTACATTAAATGAAGGTTAAACAATATGGTTCAAAAGTGTTTTACACACAGAGACTGCTCAGTGGATGAGGAGAAATCTATCCCCTTTATTGGTTTCTTTCACAAAGCTCACTCTGCATAGATGATCTTTGTAGCAAAAATGCACATTTCATCTTTTTTCTGTTCCCAATAAGTAACCACATCTTTGGTCAACATATTCCCATGGAAATTGTGTTTATTCTCTGTTTTGCAGCCATAGACAGAAGCAGGCTTCTTGATTGGTGCTGTTATGTACGGGTCCACACCATCCATATATTGAAGTACATATCCAATCTTAAAGGCCGGACTTAAAAGGCTCTTTTTGTTTCTGAAAAGTGTGTTTTAAGATAGCTGATCTGTTGGAACCAATGGTTAAAAGGGTGATCGTTATTGATTTAAGTTTTGTGCGTAGAATTTGTTGTAGCTCTCTGGCTCTGATGCCTGGTGATATTTGGCCTTTAATGAGCATTACTGTATTTGAACATGCAAAACTGAAGCCATGCTGAAATATATTTACTGTCATGCAATTCAAATCTCATTTGGGAGTATTGAGTTTTGAAATAAAAATTTAGTTTAGAAATCATACCTCACTGTCTTTTAAACTGAAGGATTTTTTTTGGGTTGATCAAATTTTGTAAAAAAAAAAAAAAAAATGTAAACACATCTCCAGATTTCCAAAGGCTGTATAATGTGTCTATAAAAATAATGACCTTCTGTGATAAATTTCCTTTTCTTCCTTGCCAGATTAGGAAAGTATTATACATAAACCAAGAAGAACAAGTTAGAAATATAGGAAAATAGTTAATCTTGCCTAAATACAGCAGCTGTAGAGCAGTATTAAGGCAATCAGACACAGTGCCTATGTTCCACTCTGCCCAGGTCCTGTGTGCAGCGTGCTGGTGAACCGTTTCGGCTGCCGTCCTGTGATGATGGTGGGAGGCCTCTTTGCCTCTTTAGGAATGATCCTGGCCTCCTTCTCCACCAGCATCATCCACATCTACCTCTGCACTGGAGTCATTACAGGTGTGACTATTTTTGTTGTTGTTTCTTTTTCAATGCAGTAGAAAGTACGTCTTTCAAATGTCTAAATGATAGTCTGCTGAATTTAATTTTACTGACTTCTCACCGATGGATAAAACTAATGTTATTTGCAGAGCACTAAATCACAGATTTTGTGCCTCAAAGAATTCTGGTTAGTGTATTTTTTTCTTCATGCAGTTGACCATCTGTCTTAACAGTGGCCAAGAATACACACGTAATCAAATATATGAGATGGATTTTAGAAAGTCCTGTTTTCACAAACGCAACTAATCTTCTGGAGTTAAAATATTAAACTCCAGCCTTTTATGTAAAACATTAATTTTCCGTTTGCTTTGCTGAAGGTCTTGGATTATCGCTGAACTTCCAGCCATCTCTAATCATGCTGAATCGTTACTTCAGTGAAAAGCGTCCTCTGGCCAATGGCCTTTCAGCTGCTGGGAGCCCCGTTGCCCTCTGCTGCCTCTCGCCTCTGGGTCAGGTTCTTCAGTACCAGTATGGATGGAGGGGAGGCTTCCTCATTCTTGGTGGGCTTCTACTCAACTGCTGTGTGTGTGGGGCCCTCATGAAACCTCTGGTTGCTCCCAAGTCCAAGGAGCTGGAAGAGAGACGTGACAAGGAATTAGACGGGATAGAGATAAAGAAGAAGGCCAAGCCAAAACTGTTGGACTTCTCTGTGTTCAAAGATAGAGGGTTCGTCATCTACACTGTAGCAGCATCCATCATGGTGCTGGGCTTGTTTGTACCACCTGTGTTTGTTGTGAGCTATGCTAAGGAGCTGGGAAATGAGGACACCAAGTCTGCACTGCTGCTCACCATCCTGGGTTTCATCGATATTTTTGCTCGACCAACCTGTGGTGTGATTGCCGGACTGAAATGGGTTCGACCTCGTTGTGTCTACTTCTTCAGTTTTGCAATGCTCTTCAATGGAATCGCTGACCTGATCGGCTCACAGGTGGGTCAAGGCTTGTTTGTTCTGACCTACAAAGGAAAGAAAAAAAAGATCCTGCTCACTGATATAACAAGTTTCAGATCTGTACATTCACAATTTTCTAAATTCCTTCCAGTCCAAGGACTATTCAGCTCTGGTAGTTTTCTGCATCTTCTTTGGCATCTCCTACGGTATGGTGGGCGCACTACAGTTTGAGGTCCTAATGACAATAGTTGGCACTGAAAAATTCTCCAGTGCAATTGGCCTTGTCCTACTAATGGAGGCCATTGCTGTGCTGGTGGGACCACCAGGTGCAGGTCAGTAAGCATGAGATCTGTCCAGACAATACCATTCATTTTAAAGTGGACCCACTGCTCAACAAATATTCACACCTTTTAAACTTTGTATTTTATTGAGGTTTTACGGACTAACCGACATAAAACAGTGAGTAGCTGTGAAGGTTTAAAAAATATATTTTTTGAAAGAAAATCTGAAAGTTGTGAAATCTGATAGGGTTTTACTCTGATATGCTAACACACAATCCAAGTCAACCAACTGCCTTCCTAAATCACCTGATTAATAAAGGTGTATATATATATATATATATATATATATATATATATAGAGAGAGAGAGAGAGAGAGAGAGAGAGAGAGAGAGAGAGAGAGAGAGAGAGAGAGAGTTTAGCCACATGTAGAATGATCCGAATATACTTATCTGACTTGAGAAGTTTGTTAAAGAATGTTAGAGAACAACCAGCATCATGGAGACCAAGGAACCCAGTAGACAGGCCAGGGAGAAAGTTCTGGTCCAGTCTAAAGCAGCTTTAGGTTCTACAACAACATCTCAAGCTTTGAACCTCTCCCAGAGCTCTGATCAATCCATTATCTGAACCTGGAGAGAGGATGGACCCCCTGCAGACCCACCAAGACATGGACGTCCACCTGGACTGGCTGGACAAGGAGAGTATTGATCAGAGAAGCAGCCAGAAAGACCATAGGGCTGCAGAGATCCAGAGTTTGGGTGGGAGAATCTGTCAATCAGACAACTAGCACTCCACAACTCTTATGAAGGTTATGCAGGTTGCCACATAAAATGTGGGCTCATAGCAAATTGGAAGAAGCACCTTCAGATGAGACATAAACTGAAACTTTTGCCCTCCATTCAAAATGCTCTGTGTGATGAAAGCTAACATTGCACAGAACTCAAAACACACTTTTCCCTCATCAGGTGTGGGGATTTTTCTTCAGCAGGGACATGGAAGAAAACCTGTCTATTTACAGAAGACTTGAGAATAAGGTAGATGTTTACCTTCCAGCAGGGCAACAACCCCCAACAAACACTCTACAATTGAATGGTTTAGATTAAAGCATAATCACATGTCAGACACCATACAAACTGACTGAGCTTGAGCTATTTTACCAAAAGGAATGGTAACAGAATTTCAGTCTGTTACCAATTTCAGTCTGTGGATGTCTAAAGCTGCAGAACCCAAAATACCCTCAGCTATAATTCAATTCAATTCAATTCAATTTTATTTATATAGCGCCAAATCATGAAACAGTCTCTCAAGGCACTTTACAAGTCAAGTTCAATCATATTATACAGATTGGGTCAGATTATACAGATTGGTCAAAAATGTCCTATATAAGGAAACCAGTTGATTGCATCAAAGTCCCGACAAGCAGCATTCACTCCTGGGGAAGCGTAGAGCCACAGGAAGAGTCATCTGCATTGTACATGGCTTTGCAGCAATCCTCAGACTGAGCAAGCATGAAGCAAAACAGTGGGAAGAAAAACCACCCATTAACGGGAAGGAAAACCTCCGGCAGAACCGGGCTCAGTATGAACGGTCATCTGCCTCGGCCGACGGGGGTTACAGAAGACAGAGCAGAGACACAACAAGAGAGACAAAAAAACACAGAAGCACACATTGATCTAGTAATCTGTTCTACATTAGATGGGATAGCGGGTGAGCCGTCTTCTCTGGATGATGTCACAGTTAACAGAACGCTAACTGCATAATGCAGAAATGGTTCTACAAATTGTTGACCCATTTTCCTTTCTTTTATGACTCTCTGTGACTTTTTGTTGGCCTATTACCAATAGGCCAACAAATAAAGTTTGTATTTATAATGTTACAAAATGTGACAAAGTTCAAAAGGCGTGAATACTTTCAGAAAATGGTTCCCTGATCACTGACTGTAATAACTATTACACCACAGCTAAAGTGTTTTGGTAAACCCCAGCATGCACAGTGTGATAGCACCAAGATGGCACACCAACATGTACCCTTCCTCTTACGTTTGTCTTCTTTGTCCTAGGCCGACTTCTTGATGCCACTAAGAACTACATGTACGTCTTCCTGCTGGCAGGGTGTGAAGTGGTGGTCTCAGCAGTGGTTCTGGCTACTTGCAACTTTTTGTTTATCAAGATAAAGCCCTCTGAACCAGCAGATACACTTGAGAGCATAGCACTGACCGATGAATGTAATACTAAGATGTGTGGTAACAGGGCAGATGGGAAAGATGATGATGAGAAGGGAGAGATGGAGGAGCCAGAAAAGGCGACCAATGAGGAGGAGAATAAGGACATTGAGGGAATAGATGATGTCCGACCAAAGAGTGTAACGGTGGACTCACAGGAGGTGGAGAGGTTCTTGAAAGAACCGGAGCCAAATGGTAACATGGCTGCTTGTCCTGAAACCTGTCTTTAAGTAGAGATGGAGGGTGAAGCTGAAATTGTTCACAAAGCAGCTCAGTGAAATGTACTAGTTAGCAGCATACCTGACCCTAAGCTTTGCCCATATCTAAAGGTTTGAGCCATGTGTTTATGTCTGTCACCCGAAGCAGCTGTCTAATACTGCTACCACCTAAATGATTAACAGTTGTGTTGGCATCGTCTTTCCTCTTGATGTTTAATAGTTTGCTTAATAGGAAAAACCCAGCGGCTGGTCTGCCATGTGTTTCTGTCAAATGTTGGAGCTATTTTTATGGATAACCACCAGCAAATGGAATTAAGGGATAATTTTGTCAAAATTCTGCATTTTAAAATCAACAAATCACACGAAAAGATGATTGGTACAGATTAAATTAAATACACACACACACTAACCCATTGAGCAACAAGGTTGAACAATCTGATTTGGATGGAATTTGATACATTAACACAGCGGTGAAGGAGGTTTAAATGATCTGATTTGTGACTATGTGGCACATTTAGACCAGACATTAAGTGATGTATTAAGAAAGTAAGGACCACAGACTCAGTGGCTTCTTCATAAACACATTAGACAGCATTACCACCACTTGATGTAATTGGATTAGTCTGTCCATTTTTCATATGTTTAAGGGTCGCTAATTTTGTCAAGCAATTTCCTAGCATGTGGGGCATACTACTTACGCTTTGGGCCAATGTTAACTCGAGTGAATGTGTGAAAACACCCAAAGTGCCTTGAAAAAGTATTCATTCCCCTTACACGTTTTCATTTTCAAAAGCATGCCATCATTTACTAGGCTCTCTTAACTATTCATGGCTGCAGAAAGATTTCAGTAAGCAAAGTTTAATCTGGAAAAGCACTAGAGGCATTTATTCCCCTGACCAGAGCATCTTTCAAATATGTGGTCTGTTCACTACATGGCTTGGGGCAAGCTTAAAAACATAACTTTCCATTTCTTTATTTC